>NC_028456.1:17968585-18230337 GCF_000263155.2 Setaria italica
GGCAAACACGTATTTGCCGAGTGCCCTACTGCGACACTCGGCAAAAAGGTACCCATATTGCATGTGCAAAAGCACTTTTACTAATTAAAAGTATGTAAACTTTGTGTAAACCTAGTCAAATTCACTAAACATTGGGTATTCCATTTTTTAAGTAATATTGTTCCATTATTTCATGGATTTATAGCTCATATTGAATTTATATCTATTAAATTCATATACTTGCAATTAATAAATAAAAATTATCAAACGGATCCGAAAAATCCCCAAAATTTGACATGAACCAATCTATGTTCTCTATAGCCTACAAAAATAAATTGGGACTCAATGACAAATTCAAGTATCGATTCGACTCAAAATCTTACCGGATCCTTCCAACTTCTACGAATCCTCTCCAGAGATGCTTCGAATTCTAAGCATCATATGTCAAAACTTGTGAGAAACCTTGTCAATTTTTTACCACAGCCTCTGCATATGAAATCATAGCATCTTGCAAAATCTCGTGATTTTCAAACTTTGTTTGTATTTTTGAGAATTAAATAATCATTTGGCCACACGTTCGTAGTCGTGTTTCGTTAACAAAATGTTCGAAATTTTCTTTTCATTTTCTGGGTAAGACCTCAATTTGGACTCACTAACATGAATATGATTTTTCCACTCATATTATTCCATTATTCCAAACACCTGCAGTTCAAATTTGACTTAAATCAACAAATTACTCTAAATGAAATTAATTGACTAAATATAGCAAACAGGTCAATAAGAAGTCCACCTTGTACCATGCAGTGCCAAATCTCATACATGTGGAGTATAAAAAGTTTGGAGGGGGAGGAGGGAATTTTTTTTTTTGCCGAGTGTGCCAAAAAACACTCGGCAACACCTCAGGTTTGCCGAGTGCCCCACCGAGACACTCGGCAAACTGGCATCTTTGCCGAGTGCCCCATAGAGACACTCGGCAAACTGGCATCTTTGCCGAGTGCCCCATCGAGACACTCGGCAAACATGGAGTTTGCCGAGTGCCCCCCGTCGACACTCGGCAAACCCTAACGTCCGTCACGGCGACGGCCCAGTGCGGCATGTGGAAGTCACATGCTCAAGTATTTGCCGAGTGGATTTTATTTGCCGAGTGCCCCGTGGGAGTTTGCTGAGTGTTTTTTTGGTGGCACTCGACAAATCGTGTTTTCGCCGAGTGTATTATTTTTGCCGAGTGTTTCTAGGAATGCACTCGGCAAACCGGTCCTTCGCCGAGTGCCCGCAATAATACACTCGGCGAAGAAATTACACTCGGCGACTTTGAGGTTTCCCGTAGTGATGCCATTTGATAATATGGTTAAAAAAATAAAGAAGAGAGAGAACAAGTTTTATTTAGATCAAACTCTTGATAAGTTTTATTTCTATTTTATTAATGTGAAACTTTTGTAAACAAGAAAAAAAGTTTCATTGGGCTTTGGCCTAAACCGGGCACGACCCACCAAAATGGAAATAAAAAGAAGGGGATGAGAAAAAATAGCAACAATCCATCGAGCGACCAGCCCACGAAACGAACAGGCCAACAAATATAGGCCATTAATTAAAAATATAGTTTACCCATTTCTACAACAGCGTTGCATGAATAAGGAAGGATCGCAACCACACAAGAAATTAAAGTGAAATAAAATTCCTTGATATTGTTGCTCGCGGTGAGAACGAATTCCTTCCCCCCCCCCCCCCCCCCACCTGCCTCGTCCTCTCTTCAACTCATGTTCCCTGAGCCCAGCTTCTCACCTCCACCGATTAAACCCTAAGGTGATCGCTATTGGCCTAGTGCTACTGTTAGTCTCGTGTTTTCACATATGTGATTCACAAAATTGCAATTTAGTCCAAACTATTTTTATAGACACAAAGTGCACGATTTTATCTGTGAAAAATCTTGTTTCCATTCGTTTGCTCTTTTTTGGTTATCATCAAGATGATATTAAAAATGCAGCTGATGTTCTATTTTACTTCATTTTTGTTTTAGTTTAGGTCTAATCCAATACAACTCTTGGGTCGCTATGTTTCAGCCCTAGGGGTGTATGCATCTGACGAGAGTAGAGCAAAGTGAGGCAACGAGAATAGCGATCAGAGCCTCAACCAGTCAACCGAGGGGTAAGTAGTGATCCGCTTCAACGCAAGCTCCGTGGCTTGCTTTCAATCGTGAACTGGTGTTTTGCTTCATCTTCCATGTGAAAATTCTCATTTGCGTGTGATTTTTTTTTGTTTGCTAAACTTGCAGCCTTGCATTAAGTTTTGTCTTTGAGAAGAGAACAATGTTAGCAAAGGTAAATCTAGCGACTTTGCTCCCAGTACTTGGATTATTTGGCATTCTCCACCTTTCTTATGACTTGTTTTGCCTCAAGTTTTGGTTTGAGAGATGGTGGCAGAGTTAACTCTTATAACATACTCCGAGACGTCAAAATTTTGTATCTACTGGAACCGTCAGTTATTGTTTCATTTGCGTGTAATGTTTGTATTCTTGAGTTCCCTTTTCAATCTCTTATGGAATTTTGTCAAATTATTGTATTTGCAATGAATTCAAGGGGATATGTTATAGTTAGATAATAACACTTTTAGCCTTTTGCTATGTTGCATGCAACAATGAAGTATGCTTGTGTCAGTTTCTTGTTACTTCATATCAGTGAAATTGTAGAACATAAGGCCTCCTGGAATTGGAATTCTGTCTTATTCACTAATTTCTATGTATGTAATACCACTGTATGCTGTATTTGATTGGCAATTTGACATATCTAACTCTTAAAGCCTTTTCTTTGTTAAAAAAACAATTATCATATTAATATTTGTGTGCGATATTACATTGTTCTTTAGTTACACTATATCCTCTAATTTTCTTAGCTACTATCTGTATAGGTATCCTGTTTGGACCTGACATACGTACAGTGGATACAAGTATGGGGGATCGTACCGTGTGCTTAAATCAGGTACATGCTTCCCATATGGGTTGTGTTTTTGTTCTTGAGTATATCTTTCTGCTTATCTGCTTCAAGAAATCCCACCATCTGACTTCTTAAGAATGAAAAAAGCGAACCTTGCATGTTGTTTGCTTAGCGATGCTTCTTTTGCTGTGTAGGATGAAAGTAAGATTGCTGCGCCTTTTAAAACTGCATTAGAGAAGATAGGTGATCCACATTCAGGGATTGTGTTCAACTTCTACCGATTTGAGTACAAAGGAAGAGATGACACTTGGTACAGGGGTGAAATTTTCCCTATGACGGACCCCAAGTCATCATTTGACAAAGGAAGTGGAAATAAAGTATCCATCTGGATATGTGCTGCTGCAGATGAAAGGCGAATGCGAGAATTGGTTCATCATCTCTTGCCTCTTGAGGATAATGCTTTGCTGAAGCCTTGTTTTGCAGCCTATAATTCTATGCTTGGGAAGACTGTTGTTTCCTGCATGCCATGTACCGAAGATTTCAGCAGTTGGATTTCAAGACAGACCCAAGTACAGTCTGATGGCTACCTTCATGATGAGGTGAAAAGAATGATATGGTATGATTCCTTTATATGCACATAATTTTTGCATAGTTATGTAAGTGATGCAGATAACTTGCCTGAGTGCTGGAAAGTTTTGATTGTTATTCTTTTATTGCAGATAATGTGCAGGTCTGTAAATGGTGCAGATAACTTGATTGAATGTTGGTTGTTTTTTATTTGTGTTTTTTATAATCGCAAATTTTTTGCTTAGGTGCTTAAATGGTACAGATAACCTGATTGAATGCTGGAACTATATGATGATTCTTATATCCGTAGCTGTTTAGATATTATCGAATGAAATAGCAAAACCGATATCTGATATTTATGTGCTTCCTTTTTTAGTAGTTATATATTAATTGGTATTACTTTGGTTTTGTTGGTTTAGGTCTGTGGTATCTTTTAGTAAGGGGGTGTTTGGAAGGGGGTGCTAAACTTTAGCACCTCACTTTTAGCACACTTTTAGCACTTGAACTCCTAAACAGGGTGCTAAAAGGTGAGTGCTAAAGTTTAGCACCCTTGTTTTCTTTAGCACACCCAAGGAGTGCTAAAAGGTGCTAAAAGTGGTCCCCAAGCCTACTTTTTCCCTAGTTGTCCCCTCTCTCTCCTCTCCATTTTCCCCTCATAAATGAGGGTAATGTAGTCATTTCTCACCCAAGGTGCCAAACTTTAGCACTGTATCCAAACAACCCCAAGTGCTAAACTTTAGCACTTCATTTGAGGGTGCTAAAGTTTAGCACGGTACTAAAGTTTAGCATTGTGTATCCAAACGGGGCCTAAGTCTGTTGCGCAACCATTGCTCCTCCGTCGACAAAGGTCTCGATTCCTGGGCTATATCCAGCCGTAGGATCACTTCATTGGCCATGAGCAATTGCATCCTGGCATCTGGAATAAGTCGGGTGCTCCACTCACGTAGCGCTGTTGCCGTGCCATGCAGTTTGTGATAAAGTCGATGGAAGGGTTCGTGATGCGTCGATGGTGCGTGCCATGCTCTTGAGACAACTTCTTTGAACCCTGGTAGCTTAATCCAATAGTTTTACTCGCTCTTTGAGCTGATTAATTTCACATCAAAGAACGTAGTAAACACTTACCATCCCTCTTTTCACATTTTACTCGCTCCAGCTTTCTCTAGTTTCATCCACTGGATTTTTCTCGATGGACGGCCGTCATCTTTTTCAACCACTAAAAATAGCGGATCAACTTCAATTCAAATTGGAGGCCCATAGCCCCCTTATCGCCTGCCGCGCCGCGGCCGATGGGCTCCGAGGCGGACGCGGCTGAGGCCACCGGCCCGCTCCTCGTCGCCGCCGCCGGGGACGGCGCCGTGGCGGGAGCAGGTGACGGCGCGGGGGCTGGCGGTCAGCGCGGTCCTGGGGGTGCCATTCTGCCTCATCACGCACAAGCTCAACCTCACCGTCGGGATCATCCCCTCGCTCAACGTGGCGGCGGGGCTGCTCGGTTACTTCCTCGTCCGCACGTGGACGGTGGCGCTGGGGAAGATCGGCGTCGCGTCCAGGCCCTTCACCAAGCCAGGAGAACACCGTCATCCAGACCTGCGTCGTCGCCTGCTACGGCCTCGCCTTCAGGGTATGTGCAGTCGCCATCGCGATCCTCCTGCGTGCGTTTGCAGCTTGGGGGATGTTATTTCAGCGGCAAGTACCTGCTGCCATGTCATCACGAAACTTGAGAATTACTTTGTGTTATCTTGTTCATATGGTTCAGTTTATGCCTGGGTAAAATTTAAAAAGGGCTTAACAGCTGCAGAAAGTTTTTTTCCCTCTAGAAAATTCACAAAGATTTTTCCCTCTAATATAAGAAATTCACAAAGATTTTACTTCATTTCACACTCTTTTTGAGTTTTCACACACTTGTTCATAAAATGAATGGTCATGGTACTTACGGGGCAACTTGTTATTATGGAGGGAAAGCCAAGTCTCTAGTCTCTACATAGATATCTGATTTTGATATTGCATTGGGGAAGTGGGTTGGTCATGTATTGTTTAGTATCCTACTCGTCTGCTTTGATTTAAGATGGCCAAAACATTTTGTTTTGGATGCAGGGGGTGGAAACTACATGCTTGCGATGGATCAGAAAACTTACAAACTCATTGGGGACGATTATCCTGGCAACAGCAATATGGATGTCAATAATCCTTCATTGGGCTGGATGATCGGGTTCATGTTTGCCGTCAGCTTCCTTGGCCTATTTAGTCTTGTTGCACTGCGCAAGGTGCTTGTGGATCTTATCTCCAACTCCGAGCATGCATTTTTATCCGATTACAAGCTCGTTTTTAATGAAATATACTAACTTGTAAGGTCTGTCTTGATGTTTGCTAGGTAATGGTAATTGACTACAAACTGGCTTATCCCAGTGGAACTGCCACAGCTATGCTAATCAATAGCTTCCACACTGCCAGTGGAGCTGAGCTTGCAGAGTAAGACATGGATCTGTCCTATTCCATAATGTTGTACACAATAATCAGCTATGTGTTGCGGGGTCATTCAGTCATTCACTATGCACTTTTTTTAGTCTGACCTTCAACCTTGTGGTTCCCTTTCTGTCTCACTGTCACATATGTGAAAATTAGTTTTCTACTGGATTGTTGCTATAGGTTCTCTGCTATTGTAGCATTTTTTTGAAAGGAAATGCTCAATGGCACATGCAGGATAGATTTGGAGATGATTATAAATAGGAAAAATTGTATTTTTTTATTCATTAAGTACTGCAAAAGTGTGACATTCACCCCATATTTTATTTGGTCAAATCAATCCCTTAACTAACTAAACCGGTGCATTTATCATATCCACCTTAGTTTAACAATAGTTTAGTATCATACAACAGCAGTTTTGGGTATATAATCATCTTGCTAATCATTGCTTAGCCACATCTTATGTTGAGTCAATTGCTATAACAGTTCGATGAGAATCGGTTTTGTTAATTTTCCCTAAAACAATTTTGTGGGTAGTCATTTTAGAGGATTTACTAAAAAATTTCATGGGGTTTATATTTTTGACTCGTTACATCGCTAAGCAGTGATTAGTCAGATGATTATGTGGAATAAACTGCCAATAGATGGCACTAAACCATTTTTAAGTTGAGGTGGGGATGATTCGTGCACCGATATAATTAGTTAAGGGATCGATTTGCACCAATTAAAATATGAGGGATGAATGCCACACTATCAAAATACGTAACGCATGAAAAATACACTTTTCCTTATAAATAGTTAGTTGCAGTGGAGTAAAAAAATAAATAAAATCTATGGTCTGGGCATAGGAATGGTCTCTTATGCACAAATTTAATGATCAATCATATTATAATATAATTTTTGATACTTAATAAAAAAGTAATATCTTGTAAACATTTTTTCAGGGAACTAATCTAAATAACAATGAAAACACATTTGTAAAGTTGGAATACTTAAGACTTCGTGTGTTTCAGAATGTAGATTAGAGAAATTACCAAATCACTAGTTTGTATGAAATTTATATACATTGGGTAAAGCACATGATGCAGCATCTCATTTTGAAACTATGATAAAGAACTTTGTTGCCTTTATACTAATTTTCACAAGATATATATTTTATATTTAGATACTAACTTCCATTTTTATTGTTTCAGAAAGCAAGTTGCCTGCCTTGGAAAGTATTTAAGCATTACCTTTCTCTGGAACTGCTTTAAGTGGTTCTTCAATGGTGTCGGAGATTCTTGTGGCTTTAATAATTTCCCATCTCTAGAACTTTCAGCGTTTAGAAACACGTAAGTATGCCGTTGTTATATTTTTTATTATATTTCTTCACAGCTTCACAGTGGCGCAGGGGGTGGGGGGCATGGGCCATGCGTCCCCCTCCTCCCTCCCCCACCTTGATGCATACAATAGTGAATATACAGAAGCAAAATAATGTACCAACATAGTATAGTCATAACAAACTCATTTCATCTATTATGCATCTCAGTGTATTACAATACTATAATCATGATGCTTTTAGGAAATATATTTTCTCGCATATAGTGTTTTGGACTTTTGGAAAGTATGATGAACTGTCTTGTGTCAATTTTACCCCAACTTCTAAGATATTTGTCCCTAATCATTGTTAACCATTCCATTACACAAATATTTCATAACCTACCATACTTTTAAGTTTAAAATTTTGAATGGTCAAATTTCAATTTGTTACTATGGGTATTGGTGCAATAATAAACATAAAATAAATATATTCAAACTAATCATGGACAAATGACTCACAATAGCACCAATCTTTCATTCTACTAAAGAAGAGAAAATTATGTCATCTATAAAGAACAACTAGATACTATATACAACTAAAATATATACGGTTCTTAAAAAAATTGAAAGTTTGTTTTATCTCTTCGACCCCTCTATTGCCAAATCCTAGGTTCACTCCTATGTCTTAAGTTCACACAGCTAAAGACTGGAGTGCTATAACGTTTCACATTAAAGTGTCTATCCTTTAAGCAGGGACATCATCCAATGAATGTTCTTGAAAACACTTACCTGTTCATCTTTGCAGGTTTTATTTTGGTTTCAGTGTAACATACATCGGATGTGGTCTTATATGTTCACATGCAGTTAACTGCTCTACACTTCTTGGAGCCATCATATCTTGGGGTTTCCTTTGGTCTTATGTATCCACTAAAGCTGGGGACTGGTATCCATCTAACCTTGGAAACAATGACTTCAAGGGCTGTATGGCTACAAGGTACCTTATTCTTGAAACTCTTATTTGTCCTTTCCACAAAGTCATTGTAAATTTATGCTGCATTTTTACAATCCGCTAGCTCTTTATTTGGTTCATTTAAAATCATATTTTGATTCACAAAGATTGGTAAACGAAGGTTGCTTCCCTCTCCATATTAAAAAGACCTGGTTAATCTGAACTGAATATAAGCTATTTAGGGAATGTGGGGGTACTGATAATGCTCTTACTATCCTGCAATTCATTTTTGGTAGAATAATGGTGAAAAAAACCATGAAAATGTGCTCAAGGATTGTAAGTGCTGCGAAGTTATGGTGTCTCTGGCGATGTATAAATGGCCATTATTCTCACTTCATAGACTGGTCACTCTTCGCAACTTTATGTTAACATGTTTTGCCCCATGCCTTGCAGGTTTTCATATCCTTATCTGTAATACTCGGTGATGGAACTTGCAACCTCATCAAGATCCTCTATCCTACTATCAAGCAAATATTGAATGAACGGTCAAAGCAAGGAAGGCTTCCACTTGTCCAGCTTCAGAATGGTATTAATACGACATTCTGCTCACTTAACAATAAATCAAGTGTAAGTGTATCTTATACAAGTTTTTCTTTTATTCCTGAACAGATGACAAGGTTATAAATTATCAGCCAATGAAAAGCTTCAAAACGAAACATTCGTCAAAGATGGGATTCCTCTCTGGTTAGCTGGATCTGGTTACATTTCCCTCGCGGCACTATCAACTGCATCTATCCCAGTGATCTTCCCACAGCTCAAGTGGTACCTTGTCCTCTCTGCATATGTTGTTGCTCCCTTACTCGCCTTCTGCAACTCGTACAGCGCGGGCCTAACAGACTGGAACCTTGCATCGACGTACGGAAAGCTTGGCCTCTTTATTTTTGCCTCATGGGTTGGTCACAATGGCAGTGTAATTGCTGGATTAGTAGCATGTGATGTCATGTTGACAATCATATCCACTGGTGCTGATCTCATGCAGGACTTCAAGACTGGGTACCTTACACTGTCTTCACCAAGGTCCATGTTTGTGTCGCAATTGATTGGAACCGCCCTTGGATGCATCATTGCTCCTCTCACTTTCTGGCTTTACTGGACAGCTTTCGACATCTGGGATCCTGATGGCATGTTCAAAGCACAATATGCTATCATCTACCGTGAAATGGTGATTTTGGGTGTGGAAGGGTTTAGGGCACTGCCCCAACACTGTCTAACGATCTGCTGTGGTTTCTTCCTTGCGGCTCTAGTGATCAACCTCCTTCGGGACGCCACTCCAAAGAATGTGTCCAAGTTCATCCCACTCCCAATGGCCATGGCCATTCCCTTCTACATTGGTGCGTACTTCGGCATTGACATGTTTGTTGGGACGGTTATCCTGTTCGTCCGGCAGAGGGTGAACCGCAAGGAATCCGAAGAGTTTGTGGGTGCTGTTGCATCTGGTTTGATATGCGGTGATGGGATATGGAGCATTCCTTCTGAGGTATTGTCGATCCTGAGGATTGACCCACCAATTTGTATGTACTTCAAGCCATCTATTGCCAGCTGATAATTGGGAAAATAAAGAATGGCCTGTGTATATGTTCACTTGCATAAATTGCTGACAAGGTTGGGAACAGTGGCTTTTTGTTCATCCTTGTCGATTTCTTATCCTTTCTTTTTGTCTGGCCTGTGTATATGTTCACTTGCGTAATAGCCATCTTTTCTAATTATGCAGCTTTCGATGTGTTTAGGACTTTAGGTTGATCAAACTTTGTGTCTGTCCAGTTGTGTGAAAAAATTATGCCAGTGATGTAGCCAGAGGGATACCAAGATACTCCTCCGAAAGAAGTCATGCAGCCATGATGCTACTCCTCTCAAGATATCAATCACGCTCCATGGGTTACATGTTAGAGTGGAGTGAGTGAGAAGCCATTATCCGAAGATATCAGGTGCAGGCCCGTTTTAATCCGTGCAGCAGTGGGGTTTGGTGTCAGACAAACATGATGCCCTACCCTCTGTTCCCCAACAGAACTGCAGATTGAACCTCCCTATGGCCTTGTTTAGTTTCTAAATTGGGAGTGGCAAAGTTTGCATTTTACTATAAATGTGCAACTATAGCATTTCGTTTGTATTTATGAATTATTGTCCAAATATTGACTAATTAGGCTCAAAAGATTCGTCTCGCAAAGTACAACAAAATTGTGCAATTAGTTTTTGATTTCGTCTACATTTAGTACTCCATGCATTTACCGCAAATTTGATGTGATAGGGAATCTTCTTTTTGCATAGTGCCAACTAAACACGACCTATTATGGGTGGTTTTACTGCAGGCTGCAGCGATGCCAAAGAGACTTCGCAACATCACCCAACTTCTCTGCCACCTAGGCTAGGGCGTCGTACTTAATCAGCGCTACAAATATTTTACATTTAGCACTAAAAAAAACTTGTTAATTCCGAGGCTTAATGTCACGGGCGGTGCCAGGTAGGAACCCACTGAAAGAAAGTCCACAAGGCTGTCCGGGTCGGCCCATTGGATTCCAGACGCAGAGGCCCATTAGAGCAGTTGGGCTGTTGGCTTAGAACTACACGAATCACTTCCGCTCGAGCAGTAGTTGACCTGCGACGTATTAAATCCAATGCAACAACCCTGCCGACTTGAAGATTGTCTGATGACAAAACCAACCAGTACCTCCTACTGTTGTGCCATACTTCGAGTTTGGCAATAAGGTGTTAAAGTTTAACATCCGTCACATTGGATGTTTGGATGCTAATTAGGAGTATTAAACATAGGCTAATTACAAAACTAATTGCACAGATGGAGTGGAATTCGCGAGACAAATCTATTAAGCCTAATTAGTCCATGATTTGACAATGTAGTACTACAATAATCATTTGCTAATGATGGATTAATTAGGTTTAATAGATTCGTCTCGCAAATTAGCACAGGGTTCTGCAATTAGTTTTATAATTAGCTCACATTTAATTCTCCTAATTAGCATCCGAACATCCGACGTGACATTATTAAAGTTTAACACCTCGTATCCAAACACCTCCTTCCTTGCCGCACCGGCCCCCCAACCCGCCTCCACTGCCTAGCTTCTCCGCCACCCCTCCCTCCCCTTTCTAAGCCCAGAGGCGACAGCAACCCCAGCAGCCCCGCTTTCCGAACTCCGAACTCCGGCAGCGAGCTCAAGGAGAGAAGGAGGAGAAGAATATAGGAGCTCCGTGGGCCCACCTGCAGTGACCACGCGTGCTCTTGTATGACGCGCCCGCTCGTAGTCACGCGCTCGACTCCTAGTATCAACGCTCGCCCCCATCGGTGGAGGATAAGGCAATTCGGTCTAGTTTCTTGTAATTGTTTCCGGCCCGTCAGTGAATCGGCCTAATAGTATATGGGCGCTTCTTTTGTTCTATAGTTCGTTTCGAGGAGGACGGACGTGCTTGTGGAAAACACCACACTGTTCGAAGGTGCCTTTGTCATTCAATTCGGCCTGGCCCATCAATCATGGCCAGATCTTTCTCTCCCGGATGGTGCCATGGTTATCAGTGTAATCACAAGGCATATATACAAAATAGTGTTTGCCTACCTATGGTGGATCTACCAGGGGCTTAGGTGGGCTCTAGCAAGTTTGGATTCATTAGGAAACTTGTGTGGTGGCTTTATCAATCTTAAGATGAGCCATCCCAATCTCTTAGATGGGCTCATAGGGATTGTGTGTGCATGTTTATAGGGGTGAATGTACGTACATGTGGTGTCTTCTTCTAAATTAAGATCTTCTAGCCTTGTCCATTAGAGTGAGGTCAGGTAGGGTACAGTGTGCGTATGTTCATTGGGATGAACGTATGTGCATGTACGTGAACGGCCTCTTATTTCAAAACAATATGTTTGATTCTTATCATTACATGTTATAATTATAGACATGTCACAAGTTGTCGGGGATAGATCCCCAGTACCCGCAAGGAAGGAAGAAGACGGACTCCTACTAGGATTTCTCTGTAATCCTACTAGGACTCCTCCTTGTAACCGACTAGTAATCCTGTCTCCTGAAGTACATAAAGGAGGGCAGGGGTACCTAGATCAGCATCTTAGAACCATCATCAATAGCTAACAATCAGGTTACACAATACCCAAGCGCAGGGTGCAATATACTTCACCAAACAGGATGTAGGGTATTACGCTACTCTGGCGGCCTGAACCTGAATAAATCCGTGTCTTGTGTCCTCGTTTTTACCATCAAGTTCCAGGTCCGATGATTCCCCATCAACCAATCTGCTACCTCGGGATACCCCTCGGTAGGTTGCCGGGTATAAAACACCGACACATGTATTCTTTCTTATGTTCGCACGTATCAGTTTTCTTTTAGTGTTTCTATTTTTTTAATTTTGTGTGCAATGTCTTTGTCTTGTCATTATTTCCTGATTCTTTTTGAAGTTATTTGTGTTCTGCAAAAGTTAGATTAAATTTATGGAAGAATTTATAATGTTTTGTAAGTCTAAAGTATGCTTTAATATTCTAAATTTCAGTTTATTACTTTTTGTGTTTTTAAATTCATGTCCTGTCCATGCCATACCCCGTTTAATACTCTGAAACAAATCTTTTTTATTAGATGACATGTTTGTTCTCAGTTTGTGGGTGGATCCCTTTTTTGAGTGCATGTTTTCAGCCGATTTCCACTCTATGTTTCAGTGGGCAAAAGGGAGTGATTTTTATTTTACCTCACCCAAATTTTGATTACTGCCAATGTTACGTGGCCTCATTCTATTGGGTCCAAAAATTAATTGACAGCATTAGGTTTTTTACTCGATTGTTAGGTAGTCCTAAAAGAGTATATGTAGTTTTAGCCCTGATATTCCTCTCTTTTTTTAAGTGATGGAATAACAACATTTCTTAGCCTAGCTGATATACTTCATTACAAAGATTGAGCCATTTGGTAGAAAGGAAAAACTCCAACAAATTAAATAGTTAATGGCAAATGTCGATCATATAAGCATAGTTTATCAACATCAACCGTGCATCCTTTGGCAAATAATTTGGATTCCTAGTAATCTGATATGTATGTCCACATTTCATCCAATTTTTGCAATAATTATGTCCAATTTTTTGTCCCTTGCACATGGGTTTTAAATTTGTGAAAAACAACATCTTTTCATGAACAACTCCAGGAGGGCCCCGAAACAAGGCCCCTACTTCAAATTTGGGTGCCGAGGCTAAAAATAAATTTGAACAATGTCCCTAATATAGCCCCTTTTTGGGGAGGCTTTCTAAATCTCCCCTCCACAGCTATCCCCAAGCCCGGACTTTCAGTCGCCCACCATTTCCTCTGTCTCCGGTTGTTACCGTCCTTCCTTCTCCGAGCGCTGTAGTTTAAGCTCGTGCTCCCGTGCAAGGCCGGTCACTAAAGGAGCACCGTCTGTGCCTCTGCGCTCCCCCTCACCCTTCACCTTGTGCCCAGCCCCGAGCGAACTCCGTCGTCCCAAAGCGTCACTCATCCCCGTTCCCATTCACCGTCGACTCATTGCCCTCCATTGATTATAGAGGCCGTCCACCTTGGCTTTAAGGCCGTCTGCCAATGAATCGGGCCATGACCTTTGAACGTGCCTCCGCTTCCCATGTGCCCCGTGCTTATAGAGGGAGAAGGGAGGTGGACGAGTTCCAAAATTTGACGGCGACAACGTCAACGCTCGTGCCCTCTCCACATCGGTCCTCCACCCTGCGCAAGCCGCTCGATTATCGCCATTGGTTGGATCCGCTAGTAACCCTAGTGGGCACCACCAATTTGAGCATCGGTCAATGGAGCAGGAGTGGGACGGCATGGGGCAAGGCTCCAAACCGAGCACCCAACGGGCCATGCTCTCGAGCTCCTTCGGTGGTGCTGGCATGCTGCAGCTCTGGCAACATGGAGGCACATGGTGTCATTGCGAGGAGGAGGTTCGTGTGAGGCAACAGGAAGAGCGTGGAGTAGGGGCTGAAATATAGGGACCGTTGTTGGAGTTGGGTGAAAAATCAGCACTCCAGAAAATAGGAACACCCCCACTCAGGAAGCAAGGTCCTTGATTTAGAGGGGGCCATTGTTCGAGTTACTCTTATCCATGAAGTTCAAGACCCTACCCTCAAATGAGATTAACTTCTTAAGATTCAATTTAAATCCATCCAGCCATCATCTGAACATATCAATTATACTAAGTGTGTTATCAAGGAGCGAGTGCACATGAGTTGACATAGAGCTCATGAAGACAGAGTTGATAAATAATATGACTATGTAAGCTCACAGAGCTGACAACCACGAATTAGGTGCAACGAAGGTGAAGATGGCAACAACGAAAAAGGTGCAATTAAGTGAAACCCTAACCGGCCGGCTTAGGGGGTTGCCATATCATTACCAATGAGGTTCTACAACATCACCAACTTCTACCCCCAATGCCTAGGGTTACAGGTCTGCGCCACTAGACCCAGCAAGGCAGGAGCTAGGGCTTCCTATTTTATGGCGCGACAGGGTTACACATATTTTTACATTTGGGACTAAAAAACTCGTTAACCCCAGGCTTAATAACAAGTTAACGTGACGTGGGCGTGGTGGTGCCGCCTGCAAGCAGCGCGCACGGCGGACTCGCTGAAAGAAGGACCAAAAGGCCGTCCGAGCTGGCCCATTAGATTCCAGACGCAGAAGTGAAACGGCCCAAGGTGCTAGAGTTGGGCCGTTGACCTCGAACCACGTGTATCATCCTTCCTTGTTCCTCCGCTCGAGCAGGTTGAGTTTTCGTCTGCTCCCCGCCGGCAATGCCTCTCGCCTCCCCGCTCCTCCTACCAGGCGCCGCCGCCAGCCCGGCCGCGCCCCCGTGGCGGGAGCAGGTCACCGTCCGCGGCGTCGCCGTAGCGGCGGCGCTGGGCGCGCTGCTATGCGTGGTCATCCACCGCCTCAACCTCACCGTCGGGGTCATCCCGGCGCTCAACGTCGCCTCGGGCCTCCTCGCCTTCTTCCTCGCGGCGGCGTGGCAGGCCGTCGCCGGAAGACTAGGGTTCGGCCGTGGGCCGCCCTTCACCAGGCAGGAGAACACCGTCATCCAGACATGCGCCATCGCCTGCGCCGGCATCGCATTTAGCGGTACTTGACTTCCAGACTTCAGTTACGCCTCTTTCAGTTCAGTTCAGTTCAGTGGGTATATTGTTCCTCAGGATACTGCAAAGACTTGTGTTTTGGTTGTTAATGTGAATGATGTAGTATTAATTGTACAGAATTAATGTAGTTTCTCGTGTGATTTTGAGGATGTGTGTTCTTGGCAGGGTGCTCGGCCTCGTACATCTTTGCAATGGACAGGAAGACTTATGAGCTCGTGGGACCAGACTATCCGGGTAATCGACCGGAGGATGTTAGAGATCCTTCACTTGGATGGATGATCAGTTTCCTGTTCCTCATTGCTCTCCTTGGGCCATTTAGCATTGTCATTCTGCGAAAGGTACCTCTACTTCAGAAATCTAGCAACAGAAGGATGCTTGAGTTGTGTTCAAGTGTTTTGTCCAGCCTTTCCAAAATAATGAACTTCAGCGCATGGTTATACTTTAAATTAAATTGCTCTATCTGTCCTCATTTTTTAGCTTTGGTTGCTTGGTTGGTGTTTTTCTGTTTGAAAATAAGTTCCGAGCTTGCAATTGCAGGTGATGGTGATTGATTACAAGCTTACATTCCCTGGTGGGACTGCTACTGCCCTGATGATTAATAGCTTGCATGGGAAAGCAGAAGGTGATCTTGCAGGGTAAGGCAAAAGGTACTCAGCATGCCTTTACGGTTCATGATTGCAAGTATTTTCTCACTGTTTCAGGCACAAGAACTCTTTTTCCTAGAGTATGTATCTTGATGAGTAAAAATGTGATTTTACAAAGTATGTAAACCAGTTAATTAGACAATTCATATGCATGAAAAATGACACATACAATCCATATGGCTGAGAAAGTATATTTTCTAAATGGGACTATTATAAAGTAGAAAATTCTTGAATGGATCAAATACTACCTTTATGCACACTGTTAAATACGTTTGGAACATTTGCACTCTGACGTCAGCAGCAAAAGAACCGATGTGCAGATGGTGTCATTAATTTTGTACTCTAACAAATGTTGTCTCATGTCTTTATATAACTGTAGGCAGGTCTTGTTTCAAAGTTTGTCCCCTTTTCACTTGCTTGTGTTATTCTATTATTTTGCAGGAAAAAGGTAAATTGTCTTGTAAAGTACATGAGCATTAGTTTTGGCTGGAGCTTCTTTAAGTGGTTCTTTAGTGGTGTTGGTGACTCTTGTGGTTTTGACAATTTCCCGACATTTGGGCTTTTAGCTTTTCAGAATACGTAAGTTCTCATTATTCCAGTTTTTCCCCCTCTCAATTTTTATCACATGGTTATCAATGTGATTGTTCATACCAATCTGGCTTATTTCCTCAAATAAATACTGGTTAATTGTGGTAACCTACAAATTATGTTGGTCTGATTTGTTTATTGTGGATAGATCTTTTATTCAGCATTTTCTTTTATCTAAATGAACACTGTCATTTAGTCTAGGCTGCTTCACTGCCTATATTTTTCTCCAAAAAAAATGTACACTTATCAGGAAATATTCTCAATTAATTTGACTCACCACAGATATGCCGAAGTCCACTAATTATTTCTGACAATTAAAATTCAAGTTCTGTAGTGTCGATTCTGCATTGCTTGATCTTCCATCCTACTCTGCCACTGTTCAAAAAAAAACAAATGAAGTTGTAGTGTTAATGACTGATGTGTGACATGCTATGGTTGCAATGTGTATTCAGTTACCTATTCAAACTTGAAAATAAAGTATTCTTATACATGTGAGGAGGTCAAGAAAACCTCATTTTCTGAACTTTTCCTTTTGTACTGTGGCAGATTTTATTTCAACTTCAGTCCTAGTTATGTTGGGTTTGGTCTTATTTCCCCCCATATTGTGAACTGCTCGGTTTTCCTTGGGTCAGTCATATCTTGGTGTTTTCTTTGGCCATTTATCAGTGCAAAGGCTGGTCATTGGTACCCAGATAACCTTGGTAACAGTGACTTCAGAGGCCTGTATGGTTATAAGGTATACTCCTATTTTCTTTTTTTCATAAGTGGTGTTTCTGTTTTGTTGTAAATAAGCTAACTGAATCTGCAGCTTTATGTTAAATTGAACCTTTTTTGCATAAGATTCTCTCAACAAGCTGCTATTCTTCTGTTAGTAGTTTATATGATTAATGTGCACAGGTCTCTGCAAGTGATTTTTTTTTTGTCATGCCGCCATGCTTGATTTCTTCATATCATGTTTATACCTGCAGGTTTTCATAGCCATTTCTATCATACTTGGAGATGGTCTCTATAACTTGGTTAAGATATTTGTCATTATTGCTAAGGAATTCTGTAATGTACGATCCAAACAGCATGATCTTCCTGTTGAAGCTCTGGAAGGTAACATCTTACTTCTTAGCTGACATGCAATGTTTTCACCGCATGCTGTGAGATGAATTTGGGCCATTTCCTATTACGTTTTACAAAAAGATTACCTCTTTGTTACTTTTAGTGCATATTGCTTTTAGGTCAACATATCATCTTCCTGAGTTATATGTCCAATGTTTGTCCCATGGTTATTTATTTATTTATTTATTTTTGCAGATGATGAGAACTCTGAACAGTTAGTGGAAGAGAAACTACAAACTGAGGTATTCCTCAAAGATAGTATACCTCCTTGGTTTGCTGCTTCTGGTTACATCGCACTGGCAGCAATATCCACCGCCACTGTGCCCACCATATTTCCCCAGCTCAAGTGGTACCTTGCCCTCTTGTGCTACTTCCTTGCTCCTGCTGTTGCCTTCTGCAACTCCTACGGCATGGGCCTCACAAACCTGAACCTCGCCCCCACCTACGGCAAGATCGCCCTCTTCGCATTCGCCTCACTTGTCGGCAGTGACGGCGGTGGAGTCATCGCTGGCCTTGCAGCATGTGGCATCATAATGTCCATCGCCTGCTCCACAGCCGATCTAATGCAGGACTTCAAGAGTGGATACCTGACCCTCTCCTCGCCACGGTCAATGTTCGTTGCCCAGCTGATCGGCATTGCACTCGGGTGTGTCATTGCTCCACTCACGCTGTGGCTCTTCTGGACGGCCTTCGACATCGGCAATCCTGATGGCGAGTACAAGGCCCCATTTGCCATCATGTTTCGGGAGATGGCCATCCTGGGTATCAAAGGCTTCTCCGCACTCCCTATGCACTGCGTTGAGATCTGCTGTGCCGCCTTTTTCCTCGCCTTGGCCATCAGTCTCCTGAAGGACGTGACGCCCCCGAACGTGTCCAGGTTCATCCCCATACCGATTGCCATGGCCGCGCCGTTCTATGTTGGCGCCTACTTCGGTGTGGACATGTTCATAGGCACGGTGATCTTGTTCGCCTGGCAAAAGCTGAACCGGGAGGAGGCCGACGGTTACGCGGTGGCTGTGGCGTCTGGGCTGATCTGTGGGGATGGGATCTGGAGCATCCCTTCCGCTGTTCTATCCATCCTGGGAATTAACCCACCAATCTGCATGTCCTTCAAGCCTTCCTCTGCTTCCAGGTGAGAAGATGGATGGAAGGTTATATTCTTGGCCACGTGGTTGTACCATCGATGAACTCTTGTAAATTGTAAATACACACAAGTTGTACATTAGCAGTTCTTAATTTGTACAAATGGTGTAAAAATGATGGGCCACCATGAGAGCCACTATTCCTGATTAATTATATGAATCTTGTAAATTGATGAATTTGTATAAATTTTGCATTTGTTACAAATATATTATAAGCTACATTCCAATTTTCTGAACTGAAATTCTGTTGCATATTAATACATGTGTACTGCTGTTAATACGGCAAATACCTGGACTGATCACTCCTGTAGACTTATACGGACCATTGCTTCAGCAATTTTTTATTGAGTCGGCTGTGCTCCCGAATGGACGAGAGAGGCCACCTGCCTCGCTGTGAAGCTCACAGGTAGCTCTTCTCCATGACTCCATTCCACGTGTCCTGCCTCGTGTGACGTGTCGCGCTGGGAGGGCACCATGCACGCCACGGCTATGCAGTATCCCTTCTGCCTTCTTCCCATGGCCTGCAGCGCAAGACAGAACAGTGCAGAGGCGAACAGCAGTAGGAGAAGAAGGTGGGCGGCCATGGAGATGCTGAGCATGCTGAAGGTCGGGTACACCATCCTGCGCAGCGAGACGCCGGCGACGGACCTCGTCAACACCTTCATGGACTGGGCGGCGCGCCGGTCACTGCTCCTCTTGGCGATCTTCCTCCCGCCTTACTACGTCTACAAGCTCGCCACGTCCGCGTTCGCCGTTGTCGCGCCGGAGGACGTTGCCGGGAAGGTCGTGCTCGTCACTGGCGCCTCTTCCGGCATTGGCGAGGTATGGGCGTCTGTCTCTGGCCAGTCTTCCATTTATACCCATGTTGTTCCATGGAGCAGTAAGCCGATCTCGTAGATGCATGTTCTTCTTGCTTAAGGCCAGCAATTTTGATTTTATAGAGCAGAATTTCAGTTGCAATAGTGGGGTGCAATTGTTTTAGATGGTAATTCATGGTAAAATTGTTTAGAGTTTTTTTTCATTGAACTCAAATGACAAAAAAACCTTTACTGAAGTACATATATTTTGTACGTCTCATCTATCTGCGTGTATCCAGCAAATAGCTTACCAGTACGCAAAGAAGGGAGCGAGGCTGGCTCTAGTGGCGAGGAGGGAAGCAAGTCTGCACGATGTCGCTGCGAAGGCGAAGGATGTAGGTTCGCCGGACGTTCTAGTTGTTGCAGGGGACGTTGCAAATCCAGAGGATTGCCGGAGGTTTGTGCAGACCACAGTTGAACATTTCGGACAATGTGAGTTATGACAGTCAATCTTCTGCGTATATAATTGCAACATTTTTTTAAAAAAATCATGTTTAAATGATCATTAGTTTTACCTATTCTCTTGTAGTGGATCATCTCGTTAACAATGCTGGTGTAGCGAGTGTGTGCTGGTTCGAGGAAGTGCCAGATGTTGCAGATTTCAAGCAAGTCCTGGTACAGTTTATAAGCAGCAGATGCGCTGCTCCGTTCTCTCATTAATTTCTCTCAACTCAATTACAGATTCATCCACAGTATTGCCAAGCTGGCTCTGCAAATGGATGTCTGATCTATATGGTGCAGGCCGTAAACTTCTGGGGCACAGTGCATCCAACTCATTGTGCTCTTCCTCATCTGAAGAAGAGCGGTGGTAAGATCTTCGCCAACTCCTCGGCTGCAGCGGTGTTGGCAATGCCAAGAATGAGCTTCTACAATGTACATTTCTCGACATCAAGCGACCTCCTTCGGTCTAGTCGTGAATGCAGATAGCAGAAATTACCGACACTCAGAACTTACCGAAAAACATTGCAGGCCAGCAAGGCTGCTGTCCTCAACTTCTTCGAGACCCTGCGGATGGAGCTCCGCGACGAGGTCGGCATCACGATCGCCACTCCCGGGTGGATCGAGTCGGAGATGACGAAAGGAAAGCACCTGTCGAAGGAAGGGACAGTGGAAGTCGATCAGGACATGAGAGATGTGAGTACACTACCTGTGTGATGTGCCTGCCTCAACCTCGAATCCTCAAATGCATGATGAGCTTGGATTCTTGGATTGTGCAGGCTCAGGTCGGCTTGTTCCCGGTGGTGCGAGCCGAGCGGTGCGCGGAGGCGATCGTCGACGCCGTCTGCCGCGGCCGGCGCCACCTCACCGTGCCGCTGTGGTACCGGGCGATGTTCCTCTGGCGGATGCTTGCGCCGGAGGTTGCGGACTTCAGCCAGCGGGTGTTCTACCGCCGGACCGCCGGCGGCGGCCACGGTGACCGGCAGGCCAAGGCCAGGAGGTTCCTGGAGGCCACCGGCGCCAAGGGGGTGCTACAGCCGGCGTCGCTGCGCAGCTCCGATATCAAACGGGACTAGATCAAGACGCTGCAGTGGGGAGCTGATCTGGAAGAAGCAGAGTGGTTTCGTCGTCGTTTTGTTCGGTGCATCCAAATAAGGTTACTACGTTAGAGCGAAATCGAATGTAAATGGTGGCCCCGTGATCATATCATCGGCTGAGTGGAAAACTTGTAACGTTCGTATCAAGGGCCTGTTTGCTTGCAGTCCTGGCTCAGGCAGCTAGCGCCAGGCTGGGGCATCCAACCGCAGGCAGTCAAAATCGACGGCCTGGTCCAACTGCCTGCACCAGACAGCAAGATGCAGGCAGCAAGCAAGCAAACAAGCCCCAAGTGCGTGCCTTCAAATTTGTAGTACCTTGTGCTGTGTGGGTACACAACTAAAGGGTGTTTGGATAAGGTTGTTTGGATACGTTGTGTTAAATTTTAGTAGTCGGATGTTCGGATCAGGAGAACTAGAGTTAATTACAACATCCGGATCCTAGAGTTAATTACAACATCCGGATCCTATTTAGGAGAACTAAGGTGAGAACTTAGGAGAACTATACAACATCCGGATCCTAGGATCCTATTTAGGAGAATTTAGGAACTTAGGTGAGAACTTAGGAGAACTATACAACATCCGGATCCTAGGATCCTATTTAGGAGAATTTAGGAGAACTAAACATGGATGGAACTATCCTATTTAGGAGAATTTAGGAGAACTAAACATGGATGGAACTATATATTTAGTTAGGAGAACTAAACATGGATGGAACTATATTTAGGAGAACTTAGGAGAACTAAACATGGATGGAACTATACAGCATCCGGATCCTACTTAGGAGAACTAAATATGGATGGAACTATACAACATCCGTATACAACATCCGGATCCTATTTAGGAGAACTTAAGTAGAACTAAACATGGATGGAACTATACAACATCCGGATCCTATTTAGGAGAACTTAGGAGGATCCTATTTAGGAGAACTTAGGAGAATTAAACATGGAGGAGAACTAAACATGGATGGATCCTATTTAGGAGAACTTAGGAGAACTAAAAGAACTAAACATGAGTTAAACTAAACATGAGTTAATTACAAAACCTATTTAGGAGAACTAAACATGAGTTAATTACAAAACCTAATTGCACATGAGTTAATTACAAAACTAATTGTACAGATGGAGTCTAATTCGCGAGACGAATCTATCATGAGTTAATTACAAAACTAATTGCACATGAGTTAATTACAAAACTAATTGCACAGATGGAGTCTAATTCGCGAGATGAATCTATCATGAGTTAATTACAAAACTAATTGCACAGATCGAGTCTAATTCGCGAGATGAATCTATTAAGGTTAATTAATCCATCATTAGCAGATACGACGTGCTAAACTTTAGCAGGGTTACATCGGATGTTCGGATGCTATTTAGGAGAACTAAATATGAGTTAATTACAAAACTAATTGCACAGATGGAGTCTAATTCGCGAGACGAATCTATTAAGGCTAATTAATTCATCATTAGCAAATAGTTACTGTAGCACCACATTATCAAATCATGGACTAGCACCACATTGTCAAATCATGGACTAATTAGGCTTAATAGATTCATCTCGCGAATTAGACTCCATCTGTGCAATTAGTTTTGTAATTAGACTATGTTTAATACTCCTAATTAGTATCAAACATCCGATGTGACAGGTGCTAAAGTTTAGTGGGGTGCATCCAAACACCCCTAAGGTCTCCTATCAAAACGGCTTCACCAAGAAAGTCCCACGATTCCCGTTCACCGGCTCTCCGCGGCTCCATCTCAACCGCAGGGCCAAAGTTCCCGGTCTGCCCCTTCCGTGGCGGGGCTGGAGGGTACCAGCGGCGTGGGGGAGCAACCGCAGCCAGAGGTTGCCGGCGGCGTGGGGGAGGAGGCGCGGCCGGGGACGCTAGCGATGTGGGGGAGCAGCCGCAGCCAGAGGGCACCCGTGGGGCGCGGTCATGAGGGGATGGGGGCGAACGGGGCGGCAGCGGCACGGGGCTAGAGAAGGTGAAGGGCAAGGCGAGCGCGGCGGGGCACGGCCGGAAGGGGCGACGGCGACGGTGGCATGAGGTCGGAGGGTGGGGCGACGGCGACGGGGAAGAAAAGAATGGGGAGGAGGGAGAAGGCATGGAAAGGGGGAGGCCGGAGGGTAGGCAGTAACGGAGTAACGAATAAGAGAGAAGGGTAAGGAAAGAGAAAAAAGAATAGGAAAGAAAAAGAAAAAAGAAAAGGAAACTTTTTAACCATTTCAAAATGTCAAAAGAAGTCGTTTTGCCAAATATTTTTCTAATCAGATAAATCGAAACTGCTGGAGAAGCTATAGTCGGAGCTTATGTTTTTCTAATCAGATAAATCGAAACTGAAAAAGCTGCTTCATCAGAGAAGCTATAGTCGGAGTTCTGCCAAGCGAGCCTCTAAAAGGAAAACCTTTTTGGTTTCTGTGCTTCAATTTTTCTGCCAAATGAACTCTAAATCTGTAAGTGGTACTGAAAGGAAAACTTTTACTTTTACTTTGATTTTTCTGCCAGCTCTAATTGTACGGAAAGGAAAACTACTTTTAGCTTACAGGTTCTACTTCGATTTTTGCATGTTTTACGGTGTACAATCTATATATTTTGTATTTGTGCAGTGTAAATTATTCAAGTCTCTTGTATTTGTACATTGACATTCTTTCAGTACCTTAGGGCCATGAAGCAGTGGTTAAAGGGTTTTGTTCGATTCATCATCTTGACGAAGGAATTTAATTCCTTCAGTTACCCTGCACTGAAATACACCAATTTGTTACCCATCAGCGTCAGTTTCAGTGGAAATATCCAGTGGACAAGCTCCGTGCCTGTTGCTTAAAAAATTACAAACAAGCCTTTGTTAGTACACTAATAGAACAATTCTTACGTGCCACGAGATGCGACGACTACAAAAGACGGCTGATACGAACGAAGCAAACCTGGAGTTGTTTTTTTCCCCTTACAAAATGCCATTCGATTTCGCGACGAGTGTGAATGAGCTTTGCTTCGTCGTGGACTTGTTGGGCGGTGTCTGGTGTGCGCTGCACGTACAAGGCGGTGGCATGGACGTGTGCTTGTCCGCCCGGCCCCCAGGTGTCGTCGCCTCTCCACGTGTCTCCTTCAGCCCAAACGAGTCATCACTCATCCCACACAGCCACATCTCGTGCAGATAGGCACCCACACGGCGGCAAGCTAGCGCGCCGCTGTTCTGGAGCGAGGTCGCATTGCATTACCGCCGGCGACGACGAACTGCACGCGCTAGCGATGACGGTGATGAGCAAGCTGGCCGGAGCGGCGCTGCAGGCGTCGCTCATGGCGCTCCTGGCGGTCCTCCTCCCGCCGTACTACGTGTGGAAGCTCACCACCTACCTCCTCGGCGCCGTCTTCCCCGAGGACGTCGCCGGCAAGGTCGTCCTCATCACCGGTGCCTCCTCCGGCATCGGCGAGGTACTTTTTGAAACTGGTAAACTGGTTGATTGATCAAACTGATGATCAATATACGTTCCTTGCAAGAAGCACATACTGATCCGTCAGATCGTACATGCGTGTATATGTGTAGCACCTGGCTTACGAGTACGCCAAGAGGAGAGCCTACCTGGCGCTGGTGGCGAGGAGGGAGATGAGCCTCCGCGAGGTCGGCGACAGGGCGCTGGGGCTTGGATCGCCGGGCGTCCTCGTCTTGCCGGCCGACGTCTCCAAGCCTGAAGACTGCGAGAAGTTCATCGACGACACGATCCGCTACTTCGGTAGATGTAAGTCTGACACGATCGATTTCGCGGTTCATCCAGCACCGCTCTGACGAGTGAATTGAATTGGTCGGATGGTTCAGTTCCTTACACATCCTGCTCCTCCAAGCTCTGTTTCCAAACGCATCCCTCGCTTGTAACTTGTAAGAACGAAGTTAACCGAGAAATTTGCAGTGGATCACCTGGTGAACAACGCCTCGATCTGGCAGGTGTGCATGTTCGAAGAGGTGGAAGACGTGAACCACTTCAGAACACTCATGGTACGAGCAGTAGTGAACCCACAGTTCCCTGAACTGTTCAGAAGTACACCCTGCTTCAGGCCGATCAATGACAATTCATCTCGTGTGCATTTTGAAGGGGAATAGTTTACCTAATGGTGTGTCTGCATTTGTTAAACTGAATGTGCCTGCTGCTTTCTGTATCAGGACATCAACTTCTGGGGCCATGTGTACCCAACTCGGCTCGCCATACCTCACCTGAAGAAAACCCACGGCCGGATCGTCGGCGTCACCTCCAACTCGTCCTACATATTCATCGGGAGGAACACCTTCTACAATGTCAGCACCACTCATCAGCATACCAACTCGAACAAAGCATCTGAATGAATTTGTTCATGTCTGGCTCGCAGGCTAGCAAGGCGGCTGCGCTCAACTTCTACGACACCCTGCGGATGGAGCTCGGCGGCGACATCCGCATCACCGAGGTGGTGCCGGGCGTGGTGGAGTCGGAGATCACCAAGGGGAAGATCCTCACCAAGGAGGGCGAGATGAAGGTGGACCAGGACGAAAGAGACGTATGGCTGATCTCGCTCAATGCCTTGTTGATCCGGTGTGGCTAAGGCTAACTGCCATAGCGCCCGCCATTGATGACTAACAGAGAGCTTGTGCTGCCGGTGCAGGCGATCCTGGGGCCGACGCCGGCGGAGCCCGTGGGCGACTTCGCGCGGGCGGTGGTGCGCGACGTGTGCCGGGGCGCCAGGTACGTGTTCGAGCCGAGGTGGTACATGGGGGTGTACCTGCTCCGGGTCTGCCTCCCGGAGGTCCTGGCATGGAACTCCCGCCTCCTCACCGTCGGCAGGGCCGGCGCCACCTCCACCACCGACACGCTGGGGAAGTGGCTCGTCGAGCTGCCGGGCGTGCGCCGCGCCGTGCAGCCGCCGTCGCTCCGGTCGCCGGAGATCAAGGAGCAGTAGTGAGGCCAGACGGCCGGGCTCAACTAGTGGATGTACAGCACTGCAGTGGCATTGCCCTGCGCTGCTGGTCTTTGTGTTCAGGCTGTGGCGACATGGAATATGAATAAGTTGCTTGATGATGACATGTAAGGCTATAAATAAAGCTAAAAATTTCATCAGCGTCAACAGTCACGGTATCCATGTCCTTTATCTGCAAGGGAAACAAAAAATGGCTGCTGCATCGTGGTTCACAGTTCACAGTTCAGGGCGCTAGGTTCTTATCGCCTTGTTAAACCTTTGCGTAATTCATCACGCTCACAACAAAGAAAGAAATAAAGGGGATAACTGCATTGGGAAGATACTATCAGAAAAAAAAAAGTCTGAAATCTTAGAAATTCAATTTCCCACGAGTTTGCGCAACACACGAGACGTCGGATCATTTGTCCTGTTTGGCAGAGCTTCTGATTCGGATCTTCATCTGATTCGGATCGGAGCTTCATCTGATTCGGATCATTCGTAATCAGATCATTCGTACTGGATCATTTCGTACTGTTATGAATCGGATCATACGTATGGTTGCTTCATCTGATCCGGATCATTCGTACTGTTATGTGGGATCATTTCGTACTGTTATGAATCGGATCTGTTATGTGGGATCATTTCGTACTGTTATGAATCGGATCTGTTATGAATCGGATCATTCGTACTGTTTTTTGGTAGAGCTTCATCAATTCTTTACGAGAGCTGATACTCTGAAAGAAGTGATTCTGTGGTTGAAAGTGATTCTCTTTGATTCTTTAGCATAAACTCTTAAAATTAGAATGGAGAACCATTTCATGGAATCGAGAAGCTACTTTTTTCCAGCTCTTAATTTTTTTATTTTATTTTAAAGAATCACTTTATAAAATTAGCAGAAAATCACTTCTCAGCGCTGGGAGCTCCGCCGAACACGCGCCAAGCTATGAATTCAATGGTAACATATCAGAACGGCTACCTTACTCTTGACAAAGTAGGGCCTGCGGCCTGGCAAGGGCAATAATTTGAGCACCGTGTCAATATATAAGCAGCATTCTTTGTAACTAGCAAAGATTCAATCATTGTATCCCGTGACTTAGGAAAAAAAATGGAAACCTTCAAATGACAAACCGATAGAATTCGTTCAAATCTGTTACCCATGAAATTTCAAGTCCGCTATATGCTCTGCTTTCTTCTCATTCGTTAACACATTTTACTATAACAGCTAGACAAACTTCCAGATTTCCGATAGATGCAAGATGCAACAAGATTCCAAGAAGCACCAGGAACGACCTGGTGCACGCCATTAACCAGAAATCCCAGTGGAACAAACCTTCGAAAATCTGGATTTAGAATTATAATGCTATTTTGAAAGAACTTAGACGGCATTCAAGGAACACAGATTTTAAAAAATATTAATGTGATAAGAATATACTATTAGTTAAAAGGATTTGTCTGGAAACAGAAAAATAGAACATTGTGCCATACTACTATAACAATATATTAGCCAATGACGCCAACCCTATTGCTATTTCTCTTGAATGGTTACCTACTTAACAAACACAAATAAAAGCCAATGATGTCAACTTACTGAAATCGGCACTGGTGGCCATGAGCATAGAGGAGCTTCTCAGTCGATCACAGGATAGCAGTTCAGAACAGAACGAGACAAGGAGTATTTACCATTTTATCAAAGAACCCAAAAGCCCAGATCATGCAGATGGCAGGCCATAACAATTGTAGCTTAGGACTAGCACCATTTCTGGATCCCTGAGTTGCTTCAAATTCATAAACTTTCTATTGCTAAACTATCAAAGAAATTTCACAGTACTATAGGATATCAAGTGATGTGAATCAGCCATCAGGGTGGATTAAAATGTTCAGAATAAAGCATGAGCACCAACACACAAAAGATAATTAGGCTAAGATATACAAGAAGCCAATGGGTGGTGGAAGCCTGAAGCTAAGTACTAATACTTCACAGATGCACTTGGCCAATGGCCTGGCTTATCGAAACCACAGCAATATTTGTGTATCCATCAGCAGTCATAAAAGGATGCAAATAATCATGGAGTGGTATCCATAGCATCCAGACTTCGTATGCGTCTTTGAGAAGAAAACATTTTCAGCCTTCGCAGCAGAAGCCATGCATTAGAACTTGAACAGCCTTCGTCCAACTCACGTATGATAGGAATAGAGGAGTCTTTGTTGAACTCGATAAGCATCATACCCTAGGATCAAGGGAACCGAAGCTTATACACCTTTCAAACGCTATAAATTAAAAATTGAATAGCTCTTATCTTTTCAAACAGAAACAGTATAAATGGTCCCAAGACTACTCTAGGATGTATAATAATTATACAAATATAAGTAGGGACAAACTCAAAATGATTACCCAATATTTGAATATACTGTTAGATTAAGCCCTCCTATCACAGTAGGCACCAATCAAAAGTGTCCAGCAGGCTTTATGAGCATTATCTATCAAAATCAACTTCATGGACTTACTTAACTTGATTAATTGAATTATATTCTATGAAGCCAACAAACTGGCTTTTACTACAAGGGAGGCCCCAAAACCCAGAAATCCTATTCCCCTCAAAACAAGGCCTGCTTAGGTCTAATAAGCAGATACTTATATTTTGACAATTTTGAATTTATGTCAGCTCAAATGTCCCTATGACATACCATCACATTTAACCAAAGAGGAATAGAAAGACAATCCTAGATGCAATTCTTTACCACATTTTGGGCCCTGCTGGTAGATATTTTGGATACAAACAAGACTCATCTAGTATGATAATTAACAAGCGTAGCCAATAAGAAATTATTTTTCCAATGTAAAATCACAATTTATTAAGGTAAAAAAGCGTATGAATCTATGAAAAATAAACCAACCTCAAAATTTATCAAAAAACTCTGAAATCCTCTCAGAGTTTCTTTTACTTCACTGGCTGATGCAAACTCGAATTCACCAGCAAGAGCTGCAGTGACCTCTCCAGGAGAAAGACCAAGCATGTTTTCCACAATCTATCAAGCAAAACTGAATTTAATGAAATGTGGTATGATAGAAAACTAGGATAAATTACTAATAGAAACAGGTGTACTCACATTATGGTCAACAAAGGCCTCAGAAATAAAACTCCCATCATCTATATATACATAAAGCTCATATGTCGTGCGTCGTCTATATTGGAAACGTTTAACAGAAGTGATCAGACCCTGCAGCAGTTATGCCATCAATTAACACTGACCCACTCCCATAAATAACAGAAATTTAATAAATGAACAGAATATTCATGCATTTCTTGAATAAAAAAAGTACTTCGGTGAAACTGGAAATATGGGATAGACACACTTTTAAACATTTTTTAATTAAAAAGGAACAGAAAGGTTCCTAAGCTTGCAAATAAACAGTAAGGTAGCAAGAAGCAAATGAACCTTGATCTTTCCTTGAATGTAGGCTTTTGTATCCTGTTGTGTACCCCAGTCAGAAAACATGCTGCAAATGTATGTATATGGTTTTTCATTTTCACCATTTAGAATAAAAGAATGTTCCATCTGATTTATCCTGTCAACATTTGGAGATCGTGCAGCCTCCACATCATTAGCAGTAGTGCCTTCAATAACATGTGACCCACGTTGGGAATCACACCCAAAAGGGGTAGATACAGACAATGTTCCTTCCGTCGTACCAAAAGCAGTAGACTGTTCCTGCTTGGTGATTTCTGGGACATGCTGTATTTGTTCATGGGCATTGTTTGCTCTAATAGGAGGGTCAACACATTGTTCTACGACGGTCTGTGTACTTCTTTCAATGATATGAGTGTGATCATATTCATGGGTAGTATGTGCAGACGTTTCTGTATTTTTCATGGTATGAAAAGTAGATGGGTCCTCCATGTTGATTTCTTGGACATACTGAATTTGCTCTTGGACAGTGTTTACTACTACAGGAGGGCTAACATGCTCTTCAACCAAAGTTTCTGTACTTCTACCCTGGAAAGTGTTACCTGCATACATAAATTACTTGACACTGAAACTTGAAAATGATAAAATTATGAGAGCTTTATGTTCTTAAATCAATGGAAAATTAAGACGTATGGATTGCTCGATAGCAAAGTAAGGCATGTTGAAAGAATGGAATTTTTTCCTACAACAATATTTAAGACTGATTGCTAAGAAATTCTGCTGCCACAAAAGTGGTAACAAACAAATCATTTTCCATGATGGTCATGCTATCCTAGCTAGATTGTGGCAGTAATGTGGGCAACAAACATAATACAATAAAATAGCAATGCCACTATATCTGAATAAAATGGAGGATCGTAGAGAGCGAATTCAGTAACTAGTATCACCACTTGAGTAAATGAGAAGTTTTAATATAAGGAGTCTTTTTTTTAATCAGAAGGGAAGCGGAAGTCCTCTAATAAAATAAAAATGTTAACCACTTCTTTCTGTACGTACATTACTAGAACTATTAATTTTTTTCCTGCACAGCACAGGAGAACTGCGTGCCATTTTATTAAGAGAGCAAATATATTCAAAGGTGAGGTCAATAGACCTCTCTGAAAAACACTCCACACATTCGCAAGAGAGACTAAGTTATATTCCCACCACCCTCCTCAATCTAAATGACAATGACCAGATATACTTCCTAGATCTAGGAGTCACGGGCTGACTAGCATTATTAATTTAATTCAGTTATACATCTTATCTCAAAAAAGGGTGCTAGGCCTAAAAGCTAGTAGCCAATGAATTCTATACCAATAATATACAGTACCTAATCCTGTTGGATGAGAGGAATTAACTGCTCGTGGAATTGAGATCCCTTGCTCACCACCATTCGTAACATTGGTACTACATGGCCATATAGTACCTAATCCTGTTGGACGAGAGGAATTAACTGCTCTAGGCATTGAGATCCCTTGCTCACCACCATCCGTAACATTTGTACTACATGGCCAGGCAGCTAGGGTGGCTCTTGAAGACAAAGGCAACCCACCTTGTTTCCTGCAGCATGAAGAGGTGAACACATGTGAGATCTATATCAATATTAAGTCATGACAGAACTACTAGTGGCCCCATAAAGGAGTGCTATTAAATATGTATGAAAATTGAGTATTCAGTGTATAAAGTTTGGAATAATTACAGTTGAAGGAAAAAGAAACAAACTGAAAGAAAAAAGTTTCACTGCACATAAAAGATCCTAAACTGAAGTGTTTGCATTTCAGTTGATGCAATGAATGATCATAATCTAATGGGAAAATTGCAGAACAAGTGTTGAGGTATTTCTTAAATATCCATTCTGACTTCTGAGGCAACATACCTAGAAATAAAATATCATGTATGAGCATGTATTACGTTCAATAATGTGCTATGTATACCTTTTGCCACGAGGTGGTTTGTTTACTTCAGAAACAAGTCTACCACGCGCTGCTTCCAATTCATCAACTACGGCCCCAAGAATCTCAATAACCTCAGGAACTAGCATAAGAAGACCCCTCCTTATGTGCACATTCCTTATAACAATCTGTGGTGCAATGAAAAATTAAGTGAGCTGATAAGAAATTAGTAAAGAAAAATACAAATGATGACGAGTTCCTGAGAAGGCTTGGCTTTTGAAACCGAGTTCCAACATTTCTTAATTGCAGTCATGCCTTAGCCAAATAGCCAGCTCGCTTATAATGCTTCACATGTCACATGCATCACCTTTTTATGTTTGTCAGAGAAAGAAGCTTTGAAAATTGTTTTCAATGAAAAAGCACCAGAGGGAAACTAAGCGACCACCTTTCAATCGCATTATCCAGATATGATCATGTAAGTTCGTATTAGAAGGGACATGTAAGAAAATATATTAAACAATCCAAGAAAAAGTGGTTGACAAAAGTTTAGCAGCACTCAACAGGGTAAAATATCTTGTGGATAGAAAAAATAGAAAGAGTGATGTAATCAACAACCAAAAAAATTATCCGCATGAATTTAATATACAGATATCACACAACAGTCAAAATGATACCTTAATATACAGAATGCAATGATAATAAAACAAAATACATCATAGTGTATATGTTATATCGCTATGCTAAATGCAACCAGCATATTTGTCTCAATTACATTCTAAGGAGGGAAAAAATAAACTCCAAAGGTAAGGCAACCTTCTAAGGCATGAAGGGGCAAAAAATGACCTTTAGTCCAGCAGGAGCTAGAACTGCCAGATCTTTGATAGGCCTGTACTCCATTCCAAATATGCGTTGCATGCCATCTGTCATTGACAGTTTTAAGCATCGTTTTGGTCCCGCATGCGCATCATGATATCTTTCCTTTAAAGGAGCTGACATGTTGACAATTTCATCAACCTACAAAACCCAGAGTCATACAGATAATACTGCATCTCAAAACAACCATGGAGCCCTTTACCACATATTCCTATACTATAGAAAGGAAAAACTAAGAAAATGTGCAGCAAGCATACAAGATTAAATGTACAAGGATGAACGTGTACTGTAGCAAATAAACTGGCATATGGAAATTAGGAATACACAAAATTTGAATGGCATAATGCTGTGTAGGAAATGCATAGTGAAAACCCAATTTCCTGAAACAATCAACAATTAGCAAGTTAGCACATACCAAAGCCTACAAAAACTAGCATGGTACAGAGTGATCTAGTGTGTGTAATGTACAGAGGACTGCCAGGGAGAACATTACTTCTGATTTCATAAATCAGAAGATGATATAACCATGTAAGGTTGACCAACCATTTCTCTGATTTATTCTTACACAGTTTAATTGTAGCTCCTAACAAAAGAATTGGCATCATAGGCTAGTTACTCAGCAGGGCCACGTTTGGAAAACAAGACTTCTGCAGATTTATGCATGAGTCAAACTGTTTGCTTGAGAACTTCTGTTTATTTTTAGCACCGGGAACAGGATCTAATTTTGTAATTTAAGTAGACCAACTAGCCTGCACAATTACTTACTATAACACGTACCTTTTACGATTCTATATTTGAACATGAAGTCAAATATAGCTACATTAGCTTGGAGCAACTAAACACCTTAACCCTTAGCTTAGAAGCCCAACCAAAGTAACAGCAATCTCGAGTCTGAAATATTTTTCCCAATTGATGTGGTCTGCATTTACCTTCAAGCTCTGAATACCTTCAGTATTGATCTTTCCAAAAACAGAAGAATACCTTCAGTATTTCTAATACTATGCAGCCAGCTCTTGGCAACAGTGCCAACCCAGATTTTCCAATTTTAGTGAACTGTGCATTTCTGGAGCACAAGCTAAGAATACATCAAGCAAACCAATGCTTAACGTTCGAGTTTGACAACCCATTTCAGATGAAAATCAAACCGCCAGGCAGTAACAGCTAAGTCCAAAACAGAGACTAATTTGCAAACGTTATTTTTACCTATCAGAAGCACGTGCGTCATTCCATGAATTTTACAACTACATTGCGCAAGGAGGCACCAGAAACAGAATGGATATCAACAGCTCAGTAAGCAAAGTATAACAATCATTCCCCCCAAAATTGCAGTAAGCAATGTCGTACCTGAAGCACGAAGGGGCCATCGAGGACGGCGGCGTGCATGCCCCCAACGCCCTCCGGGAGCACGCCAGCCCCGCAGGCGTTCATGTCGGCGAAGAGGAACTGCTCGAAGCACCGCCTGGCCTGCGCCTCCGCGCCTCCGAGGCCGTCGAACCCGGGAATGCCCGCGGCGCAGGACTCGAGCCACTCCGGCCGCAGCCGCAGCCCGAGCCCCCGCAGGAGCTCGTACACCGGACGCAGCCGCCCGCTCAGCGCCGACGGCGGCGGGGTCGGGTGCGGAGGCGCTGCTGAAAGCGGAGTCGGGGTTGGGGTCCGGGCCGGAGGTAGAGTCGGAGTTGGGGTCCGGAACGGGGTAGTGGTAGGAGGGGGAGCCGGCGCGGGAGGAGGCGGAGTCGGGGTTGGGGTCCGGGCCGGAGGTGGAGTTGGGTTTGGGGTCCGAAATGGGGTAGTGGTAGGAGGGGGAGCGGAAGTAGGAGCGGGAGGAAACGGCGGGGAGGCGACCTCGGGGGCATCGACAATGGGGGAATCCCCGTCGGAGTCCACGATCTCGTCGACCTCCTCCTCGTCGTCGTCGTCGGAGATCACGACGGGGTCGAAGGACTGCGAGAGGGAGGGGAAGGGGACCGGGAGGGGGCGAGGGTTTTGGGGCGAGGGCCGGCCGACGCTTCCGCTGCCGCCGCCGCTGGCGACGGAGGCCGAGGCCGAGGCGGCGGCGGAGGCGGAGGCGGATGCGGGGGTGACCGTGCCCATGCCGTCGTCCTCGTCCTCGTCCTCGTCGGAATCGACGATTAGGTTCCGGCGCCTCATCTTTCCTGAAGGAAATTCGCTTTTTGGCGGCGGTTTGATCGGGGAATAGAATTGGGGAAGAGTTTTTGGGGGGTTTTGGGGGTTTCCCTCCAAAGTTTGGATTGGGGTTGGGGGGGGAGGTGGAAGACGGGGAGGAATTGGCGAGGTGAGAATGACGAGTGGGTCCTCCTGTCAGCGATAAAAGGGATACCGTATGGGCTGCGATGCGAATGTTCTGCAAAACGAAATGGATTGATTCGGAAAAAAAAACGAAATGGATTAGGCGTATTGTGCTTTATTCGGCAGAATTCTAGTGGCCTGGCACCACCGCGATAGTGCGAGGTGGGCTGACTGAAGAGTTGGGCCGAATTAGGTAGGCTCTTTGGTTTCGGCTCAAAGTAGCAAAGCCCAAACTTTTGGTTATGTAAGCAACTCCAACAGCTTTGCCATCTAATCTAACTAATTAAGAGATTCAAGAATTATAGCCATCGAGGTGAACATCCTGTAATTCAAGGTCTTGATTGTAAAATCGGGGGTGCATCTATGCATGATTTAGTATCTTCGTGTGAATTTAATGGCGCTTGGATATCATGTACTAGACAGGTACACGGTGACACGCGGCGGCGGAGCTCGCCCAAAATTCTAGCTGGGGCAGAATTCTCCTTGGTCCTACCAGAAGAGTAGACGCCAACCTCCACTACTCCGCCGCTGTCATGCCAAGACGCAGCGCCGCCGTCATACTGAGATGCAGCTGCATCGCCGCTGCTACCGCTTGCTTGCTCTCCCTCCCCTCCCTCGGATTTCTCTGACTGGGGTTGGTCGATTGGGCATATCCCTCTCTCAGGCCTTGGATCTGGCTTGCGCGCTAGGGGACGGCCGGCAGCGCCAAAACGGCGGACATCGAGCAAGAAAGCAGAGACAGCGGTTCTCTGGAGGCAGAACAGAGGTAGACTCACCGTTTGGGCCTCTTCCAAAACATAAACACCTCATGGACTCGCTGGCCCAGTTGGCCCATAGAGTCACATAACAGTTGGTTCTTTCTTCTTCCGTCATTCAACGCCATTATTGGCCAAGGACTCACACAGCCACCATGATTCAGCGCCCAGATTTCACCGAGGAAGAGGGGGAAGGGGGACTTTGGCCTGCTGGGTAGCTGCCCCACCCTGCTGTATGGGGAGCTCCGCCCATGGTGACACGCACGGCACGAGGAGGTTGCAACTTGGAACTTGCGATGGAGAATCAGAAATGAAGAGGTCAATGGCGGCGTTTGACATTAGATGTCTTGTTGATAATAAAATAGTACGGACGAAAGACACAAGCAAAAGCGTCTGTAGTCCAACGGTTAGGATAATTGCCTTCCAAGCAATAGACCCGGGTTCGACTCCCGGCAGACGCATTCTTTTTTCTCCAATTTCTTTTTCAGCCTTTTTTTTTTCTTTTCACAGTGATCCTGCAGCTCGATTTTGTTTTCCTTTTTGAAAGGGATGGAGACCCGGCTGCCGATCCGGCGATCCATCCATCCATCTTCCTCATCCTCGGAGCCTTCTGGGCTGCCACGCGCCACGGCCGGACACGAGCAGCAACGACAGTTGACCTGCTAGCTACAAAGAATAGTCGTCAGTGCAGCGGCCGGCCATCGTCGGAGTCGGAGCCAGCCGGAAGGAGAACGACGATGCGCGCTCGAGCCAGCCAGCCAAGAGTGCTCCCCGCCTCCGGCCCAGGAGTCAGCACGCGCGCCACAGTACCGCCATCCATCCAGGAGTGCAAACAATCGTTTCTGCATGTCCCTTGCTTTGACCAGCTCTTTATTCTCGGTGCTGTTGCTAGTCTTGTAGTAGCGATGATCCCCGTGATCCAACAGGTGCAAACAATGATTATCGACGAACCAATCATGTATATGAATGGTACGGTGACGAGCTCGATCGTCGTCGTTGCCGTAAAGCAAGTGGTCGACCGCTCATTCGTTCGTTCATGCACATCAGCACACATCACACTGTGATTTATTATTAATCAACTAATTAGTCGATCACCTGCACATGATGATATACTCTAGTGCACACGCTAGCTAGCTAAGCTCTAGCACGTACTGTCAGTGTGTGGAAGCAGCTAGCAGGCAGCACGTACTGTCACTAAGAGGGTATTTGGATACCAGGTGCTAAATTTTAACCGTGTCGTATCGGATGTTCGGATGCTAGTTAAGATGACTAAATATGAGCTAATTATAAAACTAGTTGCAGAACCCCTAGGCTAATTCGCGAGACGAATCTATTAAGACTAATTAATCTATCATTAGCAAATGGTTACTGTAGCACCACATTGTCAAATTATAGACTAATTAGGTTTAATAGATTCGTCTCGCGATTTAGACTCCATCTGTGCAATTAGTTTGTAATTAGACTATTTAATACTTCTAATTAGTATCAAACATGTGACATGTGCTAAACTCTAGTACGTGGGAGCCAAACAAACCCTAAGTCAAGCACGCGAGATGATCTTTGTCGGCCTAATTAAGGAGACGTCCAGGAAAAGGTAGTGCGCTCACGAAGCAAGATTTCCCCCCACCACCCGGTCCGGCTGCCTCTCGTCGAAGTCGATGGTTGAGTGAGAATCCGAGCAAGACCAAGCGTCATATACTAATATATATGCAGGTGGCGCGGCCGCGTTGTTGTTCGCATCTCATCGACTTCGCGGTCGCCGCGCGAGATCTTCAGAAAGGGACGGCTGATTCGATCGGCCGATCAGATTTCTGGGATAGGCGAGCTAGTCAGCGTCGAGGAAATGACGAGTAGATCACCCGGGCCCACAAACCCCAGCTCGCTCGCTCGATCAGCTCAACCGATCGAACGGAGAAGAAGAATCTTTGCATGTCTCCCTTTCACATGCTCGGGGACAACGGCGGTGTTGCTGCTCTCTTGTGATCGACACAAGGACGTGCACGACACGATCCCCAACAGGTGCAAGGTCTATCAGCCCCCAATAGCAGCAGGTCTGCTCCGATCCCCTGCATGTACGGTACACACAACCAGCAATGATGTGCGGGCCGGTGATACTGGTAGATGATGATACCTTGCTTGCAGGGGTGTAGCCGCAGGGCGGGGGGGTATTAGGTGCCAGCCAAGGTCTCCCCAAGCAATACAATTTTGAAATAGTTAACACTATTGCCCCCTCCCCTACGAGGAAAATTTTTGAGTTTCTGGCTCAGTCAGTGCTTGCTTGCTTGCTACCTTAAGTAACACCGTCAGCGTGGAGATGCACCAACCCGAAAGGTCAGATCGCATGCTTTGGTGACATTAGCCACACGTGCACATACATGTCGGTCGTATATGTGGTCGTTCATTGTCCAACCGACTACACGGTTCCAATCCATCTAAAAAAAAAATATATTAGATCGAGCACCATCGTACTGCAGATCCTTAGCACACATGGTGTACTCTCGAAACTTATTCTCCATAAACGAAGGGCGGATTCAGGAGCTCAAGCCCCCTCACCCCCCACACACACACCCCGAAGAAGGGAAGGAAGAAGAGTCACCCCAACCTTCAAAGCTAGACCTGCCGCTGCCAGAAACAATAGAGCTCGCCTACCCTAACCATGCCACGTTTGGGTTGTCTCTTCAGCGAGCATAGTATCTTTCCGGAATTTAGGAATTTGAGGGAGAAACCAAATGATTTTGCCACAGTTAAACGAGAATTGATATATAAAGGGAAGACAATTCCACCAAATACTATGATGCTACCATAGACCTATAAAAATAAATTATTTTAAAAGAAGATTTACAGGTTATTTTAGTTTCATGATTGATCTTGTAACATCAATTTTGTGCCGTCAATGTTTCTAAATTTTTCACTATTGATAGTCAATAAAAAAATATTTAATTTGGGACAAATCTAGGAATATTTATATTTATGGAGGCCAACTCTTTTTAGGGGTGAGGGAGTAGTAGGAGTATATGTCTGACATTCTGAGACTTCTTCCAATTTACCCCATACGTGCTTTCAGTTATATACTACTTCTGTTCTAAATTGTAGGTCGTTTTGATTTTTCTAGGTGTATAATTTACTATGCACCTAGACAGTGGATGTCTAAATACATACTACTATTTATGAATCTAGAAAAGCTGAAACAGTCTGGAATTTGAAATGGATAGAGTATTTGTGGCGACGGTGCACACAAGTTGATCGAAGACTAAGGGATAGCAGAATCACGGTACCTAGGCAGGCACGTCGTCGGGAGCCAACAAACCCATGCCCGGCCTGGATCGATCCTTACGTCAATCCGAGTTATCTGCGAGCATCCCCCAACTTCTGAAAGTGACATTTTTCACACAAAAAAACTTCTAAAAGTGACACTCTTTTCTCTGCTGTTTTAGTTCCTTTTAGCACATTTTCGCATGGTGGACATAACATGCGTGCAGAATTTTTTTTTCACCGAATCAGTATGGACCGAGACATATCCTTTGTACCAAGTCGTGAAACCAACCGAATCCAGAGACCGACCTACACGGCAGGATTCTCTCTCGTGGCCGTGACAAATGGCACTCACACACCCCATGGCCTTATCCAAAACACCATCAAAGATAGATCGCGATGTCTTGTCAGCGCCATGTAAGCAGCGCGTGGCTTACTTGCGCCTACGTGGCCGCTTCCGGCATTGTGGTGTTGTTTTCTCGGCGTACAGGTAGGTGCCACGGTGCACATCAGAGTGATGTTAGAGCAGAGCTCGAGCGTGAGTTTTAAGGGGAAGTATATTGGTGTCGTCTAATAGACGGTCTCATGCATTGACACGTAATCTTGAGACGATTCAACAGGCAACCTATATAATGGGTTGTCCTATAAGTTGTCTGGTAGTGGTATATAATTTCTTAATTTGTGCATAAAAAAAATAAAATATTATGAGTTGCATGGCAACAATAACTCGTACAATGGTTGTTAAGTTGTCTCGTAATCCTACAATTTAGCTCATGAGGTGGTTGTTTCGCGAAGCAACGACCTCTTTCTCTCTCCTCACTCTCTCTCCTCCACATCATCAAAAATCCTACGTGGCACTGCATGAGTCGACCTACGAGACCGCTAATGTGTAGCAATGTACTTGCTCGCTCTAGGGGGTGCTCTAAACCAGCAGTACCACTTTTTCTAAGCGCCAAACGCTGGAGGGCAGGGTGCTACGAAGCACCAGCTTAGCAGTGGCGCTTGCTTTTGCAACTGGTACTTCAAATAAAGTAGTATTTTTTACTAATCATTACTACTTAACTACATGCATGGGAGGAAAAAAAACTGCTAGCCATAATTATTTATAGGATAAAAGGTTATTTTTGACCGAAGTGCTCCTACCTATTGTTTTATAATTTTTTATTTCAGACCCGTTTAATTCGCTCCTACGGGGAGTCGAACCCGGACGTGCTAGGTATTACTCAGATGCTCTAGGGGGTGTTTGGATACGAGATGCTAAACTTTAGGAGTGTCACATCGGATATTCGGATGCTAATTAGAAGGACTAAACATGAGCTAATTATAAAACTAATTGCAGAACCCCTATGCGAATTACTAATTCGCGAGACGAATCTATTGAGCGTAATTAATCCATGATTAGCACATGTTTACTGTAGCAGCACATTGTCAAATTATGAACTAATTAGTCTTAATAGATTCGTCTCGCGAATTAGACTCCATCTATGCAATAAGTTTTATAAATAGTCTATATTTAATACTCCTAATTAGTATCAAACATCTGATGTGACGGGTACTAAACTTTAGGAGGTGTATCAAACATCCCCAACCATTTAACTAGAGGCTACTCAGGATAAAAAGGTTGCTTTTGCTTAGCATTTTGCCTCAGCAAGCACCGGATGATGTGTCCAGCTGCAAAATTTTTGGAAGGACTATACGCTGGCCTTGCTCTTACGTGTGTCATGCGTGCATGTGGTCCAGGAAAGAACAGGATATATCCGTTCTTGCAGAGGACGTACGGAATTCATAGGACTGGCTTGTAACGATCAATAAACAGTGACTCTCCCAGCCATTATATTAGCTCCATCCCGTACATGCTAGCTGACTTACACATAAACAACCAAGGTCTCTATTATTTCTAACAAAAAAATAAAATCTATATGTAACTGAAGCTTAAGAAATATGTTCGAGTTCCAACCGAGCTTATCGAATAAGAGGAAGTATAAGTAGAATCGGATCTTTCCTATGTTGAGTTTCCCATTAAGATACTTAATCACAAGAAAAGGAGAACTAAGAGGTAAGTGGTGAAAATGTTCGAAATTCAATGGAGCCATCGTACTGAAGATGAGGCAACATGGGAAATCGAGGAATATCTCAACAAAAAGTAAGTAATCTCCTGCTATATTTGAGACACGCACTATCTATCCATTTATTTGTCTGAACAAAGCAAGTAATCTCCTGCTATATGTGAATGAGAAGACAACACGGACGTTGTATAACACTGTCAGTGTGGAAGCAGTAGACGAAAACGTCAAGCACGAGAAGAGAAATAAGCTGAAGCGAACAGGCCCGATATTTGCTGACCATCAGCGGGATTGTGCGAGCAAATAAGCTAAGCAGACGTGCACAGACCTCTCCGGATAGCGATCGAAGCTACTTTGTTCTGGTCAGTCGTCAGTTCCGGTCTGAGAAGAAATGTCTCCGGGCGTCCGTCCATCCATCCAATCCGATCCCTGCCGGCGATCGCATCGACAGGCACCGTGCGGCTCCTCGATTGGATCATCGGACGAGGAGACGGCGACATCATCGGCACGGCTGGGTCCATCTGGCCGGGAGCTGGTCGTTCCGGTGAGATCCGACGATGGCGACCTGCGGTAAGGTAGCTGCAGACAGACCAGTCTAACCGTAACAGATGATCTGCTGAACTGTGTTAGAGGGTGTTTGGAAACCTGCGGTAGTGTAATTCGACGATGGCGACCTGCGGTAAAGTTTAACACCTGTCACATTGGATGTTTGGATGCTAATTAGGAGTATTAAATATAGGCTAATTACAAAACTAATTGTACAGATGGAGTGTAATTCGCGAGACGAATCTATTAAGCCTAATTAGTCCATGATTTGACAATGTGGTGCTACAGTAACCATTTGCTAATGATAGATTAATTAGGCTTAATAGATTCGTCTCGCGAATTAGCACAGGGTTCTGCAATTAGTTTTATAATTAGCTCATGTTTAGTCTTTCTAATTAGCATCCGAACATCCGATGTGACACTGTTAAAGTTTAGCACTTCGTATCCAAAACACCCTTTTAGTCATACACTAGTAAGACCTTGAGTTACGGTGGATTCAGATGGGATGCAAATAGGTTTGTTCGTGCCGTGAACCCGCATATATACAAGCCATAATTACGAGGGTTTTCGCAAACCCAACTAAAAGGGAAAAAGCTATTTTTTGATATAATGATATTCGAGGATACGTATATATCTGACACATGACGATCGATATGGTAGCTAGCACTGTCAGTGAAAGCAACAACAGCCCAAAAAGGCCAAGCAGGAGGAGATATTTTTGTCCAGCGCGCGCGGGATATTTGCGAAGCTACGCAGACGTCCATGCGCACGGAATCTCCAGCGTGCGGGACTCTGGACAGCGAAGTTATTAATTGTGCGTTCATCGTCAGTTCTGGACTCTCCGGTTGTTGCCGAAGCAAACCACCGTCCTGCCGGTGATCACGTCGACAGACACAGGCACGCCGCGTGCAACTAGCTCTCTGCCATTTGGCGGAGCGAGACGACGACGACGGCGCCATCGATCGGCAGCGAGCACACGGCTGCTTGGTCCATCAACAGTAGAGTCACAGAAAATGCTGCAAGTTGGGCAGCACCAAAACTGAATCCACTTCTCTCGGCGTTCCGTTACATCACGTGAGTTTGTGTGTGCGCTGCAGGAGTTTGCTGGCGACGTATGGGCATTGCTACTCCAGCGCTCTCTGACACGTGGCATCAGAGCCTGTTGTGGGCCGGGACTTGATCACGGCACGGTACCGCCGTTGGAATCGAGACCGTGATCGAGTACGCACTGATGACGGGACCGACGCCACAGCCGAAGATGACGTCGCCGGGCGCGAGTGGCGAGAAGAACGAGGGCGCCGTGATCCAGCGAGTAATCCATGAGGTGGGTGGCGGGCCTAGCTACCCCATGCTCACCAAGACCAATTACTCCAACTGGACGTCGCTCATGAAGGTGAAGCTCAAGGCCCGGGTGCTCTGGACGGCGGTTGAAGCGAGCGTCAATCCACAGGAAGACACATGATGGCGCTCGACGCTCTGTGCAGCACCGTGCCACTGGAGATGGTGTCCATGATCTTCGAGAAGGAGACGACAAAGGAGGCGTGGGATGCCATTGCCACCATGCGCATCGGTGATGGCCGTGTGAAGAAGAACACCGCACAACAACTTCGTTGCGAATTCGAGTTGGCAGTGTTTAAGGACGGTGAGTCTGTGGAGGACTACGCACTTCGCCTGAACGGCATGGTGGCCAACCTCACGATGCTCGACGAAGTTGTGGAGGAGACCAAGGTGGTGGACAAGATCCTCTGCAGCGTGCCGACACAGTTCAAGCAGATTGTGCTGGCCATCTGCACACTGCTTGACGTCTCCATTCTCACTATCGTCGACGTGGTGGGGAGATTGAAGGCCGCCAAGAAAGTGTTCGAGCCACCGCCGCCCACGTTGCAACAGGACGGCAAGCTGTACCTACCGAGGAGGAGTGGGATGCGCATTGGAGGTGGCGAGAAGCTGAGAACCAGAGCGGCGGCGGCACATCCGGGAGCTCTATGCGCCGTGGAAACCGACATGGGCGCGGGCGCAGATGCGGTGGCGACCCTGGGTCATCATCAAGTAGGCCGGCAAACATCCCTAGCAAGGTGCCCAGGCAGGTACCAGCCCATGGCGAGGCGGGACTCCAAGAGGCGCCTTTGGGTCACAGGAGCAAGGCCAATGGAGGGCCTTCCCATGGCCCTGTACGACTGCGGGAGGAGAAGGTGTTCATTCACCTCGGTGAGGAGGAGGACCGCAGCGCCAGGTCATGGGTTTGTGTATGTGTGCTGCAGGAGTCCGCCGGCGACATACGGGCATTGCTACTACGGTGATCTCTAACAGACGACGATGACCTGCTGCTGGGTCAGTGTGATCCGCAATGCTGAATCTACCATCAGCCGTCAACCACAAAACAAGTGGTTGATGGGCCCCACTCACCCTTATACTCTCCCAAGAGCCCACCACTGCATGACGCTCTCTCTGTCTCACGCAAACTCTATTTCTCACCCTCTCGAATTTCTCTCTCGTCTGCGTTGCGCCGCTACCACGGTGGCTGGTGACCATGTCCAAATGCTTCTCTCCCTCCTCCTCCTCCTAGCTCCGTCCTCCTCTAGTCCCCTTCTCACTCTCACAAATGAGAGCATTTGGTGGTGGGCTTGGTGGCCGGAGCTCACCCGCTAGAATTGAAGAAGAAGGAGTGGATTTAGGGTTTTGGGGTTGGCCGGTTGGGGATTTGGGGCTGGGATTTAATGTTTGGGGTTGGTATGCCGGCGTTTGTAGAACAATGGCTCAGGGAGGGGGGGGGGCGGCCCGGCGGTGGTTGCGGGTGGCGATCGGGAGGTGAGACGGCGAGGGAGCCGCCGATCGGGCGGTGGTAGACATCGGTGGTGAGGGCCAGTGGCGGGGGCGATGGACGGAGTGGTTCGGAAGGGTGGGGCTGAGAGCGGTGGGCGGGAGGTGGGCGGTCGGCACGACGGCGAGGTCGCCGCCTACCACGAGGGAAGCAGGCGGTTGAGGCAGTGGAGGAGGAAGACGATGCATTTGTCGTTTTGCTGTCAGAAATTGACCGTAAGTTTTGAAACTCACAGGAGTGTGATCCGATCTGATCCGATCCGATCCGGTCCGATCGATCCGTGAGAAGAAGCAGCGGTGATGAACTGATGATCGAGCTCGACGGTGGCTTTGCGCGGCTAGTATATCATAGTATAGTTAGAAATAATTCATTAATTAGATCACAGGCAGATCTCCGTGACCCCTTTATGCCCAACAAATGATTACTTATACTACTAGTAGCTAGCTGATCACCTGCTGGTATCTGCTGAGATATGCATATATGATGACACCACTGACTGAAGAGGAACCAAGATGGCAAGATCAAGCACTCATGTTATGTAAGGCATCATATCTTATCATGGAGGCGCACGCAGCTGGACGCTCGCCACGTACTACGTGCCACTCACTTTCACTGCCACAACAAAAACGATTCGACGCACTACGTACGTGGTGATCGATCGGCACGGTGTCCTCGTGCGTCAGTGCGTTCGTGCGTGCTTATCCTCTTGTCGTCGCCGTCGCTCTCATCACGGACATAAAAGCAGTGGAAACCATGGATGCTTTGTTTCCACCCCAAGTTGGAGGGGATGATGGATTCCATCTATCGGCAAACAGAGGATACGGATGCGGACGCGCTGATTCCATCCCCACCTGCGTGTGCAGCCTCAGAGTAATTAACCAGAGGAGACAGATAAGGCAAGCACGGCGGCTAGGGAGGCACGTCGTCGATCAGACGCCGGCCACGATGATGCAGGGGCCGGCCTTCGCCGCCGATCTTCATTCCTTGCTTCCAAGTTGGATGATGATCCCCATGTCGATTCATCCAACTCTACGCTACTTCATTCGCTGCCTCAACTTCCAAAAGCGACCTACTTTTCACTTACTGTTCCTTCTTTTTAAATTTCCCCCCTTCAAACAATTTTTTTTTCACGGCGGACACAACTTGCGCGCGTGAATTCGTTCACCAAGTCTCCACGGATCGACTAGGACAGTGTGTTCCTTTTTGGTGCATGTTACTGTCCTATACCAAAGATTCAACGGCCGCCGGTCCATTCCAGGTGCACCAGATTCTCTCTCGTGTATGCTCGTGACATGCGCCGGGCTTATCCAATATCCAAAACCGCGCCACGTGAGCGGGCGCGGCGCGTGGCGTGCATGCTCCTACGTGGACGCTCGTGGCATCGTCGTGTCCTTTTCCCGCGGCGTACAGGTAGGTGCCACTGCACGGCGCGCATCAAAAGCGTGCACGCGCGGCCACTTGCCACGATTGGTCCAGGAACGAACGAGCAGAATATCCCTTGCTCCGAGGAATGATCGACCAGGGGATCGATCGGACACGGTCACACGGCCAGAGCGAGCTCGTGGCCAGCAAACAGTGACCCTCCCAGCCTCCATGGGCTAACAAGCATCTATACCCTTTATTTGTCAAGAATATGTCTGGTGCAAACCTTAAGGGCCATGCGTATATGTGGTGCATACTGTATAGTTTACTGTGTGCCTTACAAATATTTGATGATTCGCAATAGTTACGTGGGATAAGGTCTCCATAGGTCTCCACCGACCGGTTTACTGTGTGCCTTACAAATATTTGATGATTCGCAATAGTTATGTGGGATAAGGTCTCCATGGGTCTCCACCGACCAGGATACTGGTTGTGTGGGCTCGTCCGACCATACCGTGCGGGTTAAGGTATGAAGATACATGGAGCACAAGTCCGGAGGCTGGGCGAACGGATTCTGCTGGATATCACAGGATACTTATTGTAAACCGACTCAGATTGCTCTCCATATAATAACTGATAGATTATATCTTATCCGATTGTAACATTAGGTCGTCAGCTTATATAAAGGCGGTCAGGGGTGCCCCTCGAGAGCACGTCAACTCTTCGCATCCCGTACCAACAAAACAATCCACCAGAACATAGGATATAGGGTATTACTCTCCGGAGATCTGAACCTGTCTAAGCCTTGCTTCTCTGTATTACCATTCGAGTTTTTGATCTTGCAATCTTCCCGTCTACAAATCTACCACCTGGATAACTCCCTTGTGGACTGACGGTCGCTAAATCCGACGAGTTAATTAAAAAAAAGAATGATATCAGTGGTCATCGCGGAAGAAAAGATCGCTGGCTGCTGGAGCGGGTCTCGAAGGGCGAAAGGATCCAGCCAAGGAGATACGTGCTGGTGCACTGGTATAGCGACCCTTGCTGCTTGGATTGGGTGCTGACGTGGCGGCACCTCGCGAGCTAAAGCCGGCTGCTTTTCTTATCCGATCTCTTATCCGGCGGCCCCTAATGGATAAAAGGGCGCGACGGAGGAGATGCCATATCGTCTAGCTACGGACACCGCCTTGGCATCTTCCCTGGCGAGAAATATCATCATCAGAGTATGTAGGACTACAAATCCAAATTAATTAATAATTGTGACAGAGCTGCGCGCCAGTGATTAACCTTTTTCTGTCTACTTTAGTAATTAATTTGCAATTGACTTTATTACGAAGATAAGATACGAATTAGACACTGAATATATTTTTCAGTGTTTAATTGTATCTTATCTTTATAATAGGCGTTCAGACATATATCTTTCAACTTTATACATGTTGCCCTAATCGAATGAGCACTTGGAATATCTTTCAACTTTATACATGTTGCCCTAATCGAATGAGCACTTGGAAAAGATGAAATAAATCCCTCTTAATTTCTACTCAACGTTTCCTTTGGCATTGTATACTTTAATTAATGCATGCATGTGAATCATGCATGCATGTTAATTTTATTTAACAACTACTACTGATTATGGTAAAGATAAAAAGATGTTTTTTTTATCTATTCTTCGAAGAATTGTTAAAGCTTCTGTGCTGTGTGCGCATCTGGTCCAAAAACAGAGCAACAATATCTTCATGTTTAATTCTATAACATTTTCATGCCGGCCATGATGTGATTTGGCTGATGCTGGTTGGCTAGCCCCATGCGCCACTTGAGCCAGCTTTTGATTCCGGATATCTTTAACTTCATTGACCTATCGCCAAACACCGGCAACGCTTGAGATTTTGGTACGAACACACACCATATTGAGCTAGATGAGCGCGGCCACGTCGGACAACAACTTAATAAAGAAAATGTGTGCGTGACTAAAGAAAATCGCATCTTTATTGGGTTGCTTTGAAAAGAATTAGCTAGAGAGTAGTAGGCCATAAGGGCTCTGATAATGCTACCATCACCAAGATTTTCCTGATAATTTTATAGCTAATGTGTAGCTTTCTCTTCTACTGCAAGTAGGCCCTAATGATTGCGTAAAATAATGGGGGTGGTGCGTCGTCCTGCCGCTAAGCGTCCGCGTGAATGGTGACGTGTGCATGACCTCATCACCCTGCACCGTTGGAACGAGTGACAGCAGTGCGTCACACTGTGACCTGGAGCTTGCCTCTGCTCTGGAGATAGGCGTCATCAAGCCTGCTGGATTATGGTCAAGCTAAATAGCACTAATCATGCTGCCGCTTCAACCAAACACTCAAAAAGTGCACGGCCGGGTCCTTGTCAAGAGGCTCAAGCTCAACTACCTGTCGGGGGCGCCAGCTGGATCGCTCATCGCTGAAACCCTAAAAAAAACATCATGCCGGTTCTAGCCACGTCAGATCCGACCGGGAAACAATAATTAGCTTTTAATAGCAGCCATTGGGTTGACAACATGTTCTTACAATCTTGGAAAACTAGCTAGCCTCCATGCTAAGCAAGAATAAGCTCTGGGATAAGAGGGTACCGCCTGAGCACGTCCACCTGAGTTTGAGTCTCTCGAACCGGATCTATGCCTACTTTACCTCTCGATCCGTGAACTCCAAACGCGGCATTTAGAAAAAATAAAAAAAAACCATCTCCAACCAAAATAATAAGTTTTCCATCGCAATCTCATTCATCAATCAAAACATAAAAGTCTTGGCGGGCCGTTCACGTGTGCGGACACCGTTTGCCCGCCGTCACTATATATAGTAGAAGTTGGTTCGCCGATGATGTGCCTGTCTCATTAGCAGATGTGCAGTTAATCAGGAAGAAACATGACACCTTGATATGGTAACAAAAGGTTGAGAGCTATATTCTCGCCGCTGGCAGTGGCAGGTACACACACGTAGCCAGGCACCCTCGAAGCCCTTTTCACGGGTGATGGATGGACTGATGATGATGATTCTGCAGAGGTCGTTAGCCCTTTGGAGACTGGACACGTGACATTGCTTGTTTGATCGCCGCTGGGGCCGGCCGGAATCCTGTGACGACGGTGATCAGTGACGAGAAAATGACGTGTTTAAGAACTCAAGACTCACACTTAATTTTGGTAACAAAAGTTACCTGCATCCGGCCTCTTCTCATTTTTTCTAGATCAGAAGGAACATACAGTATCGAGGTACGTACGTACAGTATCCGGCATGAAACTTGCCATACCAGCTTGTGGATGGATCATGTAGGGTGAGAGGCTTCTCTTTATGATCAGCTTATGTGCTGAATGTTCTGTGAAAAATTGGCTATGTGTGGTCGCATAAGCCGGAATGATTTGCTTTTTAAAAAAAAATGTAGGGTGAGAGGCTGCTGTCGAGGGAAGTATAGTTTGTAAACCTACCCATTATAATTTGGACGGATTAGTGTTAACTACCAGCTCCTGCTTGATTTTCTGAACTTATTGCAGCTAGGTGTATTTTCATTAATGCTTTTTATTTTCTGAATTTTTTATATCATTATAAAATTTGAACATGTTGCTGTTTGGTTTGGACCCGTACATATTTTGATTAATGAGCCACTTGTGTGTGGAAGAGAAGACAGACTTATCCCTTCCCTCCGGCGCAAGCTTCATCATGGAAGAAGAAGCACTTTCAGGTCAAGAAAAGAGAAAATTCTTCATAAATAATGACCACTTGAACGACTTTTGCTAGACCAAGACGTACAGGATCAGAATGTTGACTGCATGGAGTCCATAAACCCTACTGCTTTGGATGGTTCAGTACCCAATTGGTACCATACTGTTGTTAAAAATGCAAGTTATGAGAAATCATATGGGTAGAAACAACATAACAAGGAGTATGATGCATGGGCAAAACAGGATTTGTTGAACCAGCACATAAAGGCTGCTGAACAGAGTTGCACCTTTTCGAGGCAGAAGCCACTTTTCCTGTGGAGGTTCCTTAGGATAACACAAGGCTTGTTTAGTTGCCTTGGCACCTTAGAGATTCCTTAATTAGGAGGCTCAATCCATCCACCAAGCACCAATTAGAGATTAGCGAATGATAAACATGCAGGCTGGTGGCACAAAGAGTGTCACCGGATTTAACTTATTTGTGACACACTGCATTAGAATCCTGGACTTGCATTGCTTAGCCGTGCAAGTTAGGTCCCTGGCGTTATCACTTTTGTACTCCACTGCAAGACTCTGCAGTCAACATATAAAAACATGTTGTGGTTGCTTTTAGCATTGCCGGCATAGGTGGTACTTTTTGACTTGATGAAAGGGGTAACTTGGCAATATTATTTGGCATGACTATCATATGGAAATTAATTAATCTGGAATCATGTTTATTTTATACATGCTACCATATATTATAACAAACGAAATTTTAGTAGTTGTGGATTAAACTCATTAGAACATTAGAATCTTAGCACTTCAGAATAAACTCATGTGTGTTCAGCACGATTCTTGAGAACTAATAGTGCTTAACATGACGATTTTAGAAATATGGCATCTCTTGAAACAACCTGAATACTGCTCCCTGGGAAAAAATATGCCCAAAATTAAATCGTGTAATTGATCTATATTTTTTTGCAAGATAATTGGCATTTACGGAAGAAAGAAATAGACTAAGTAAAATAATTTTGCACGATGAAAAGTAAAGGAAGAAACAGACTAACTAAAAATTAGCCAGAATACAAATGAGGTAAACAACTAAATTCTATAGTATATACAAAAATGTAAAAAAGATTTTTATTTTGTGGGCAACAGAAGAAAGGAAGTTGGTAAAGATGCTACTATGTCAAAATCTTTGCATTTCATGACAAAACCATGTATGTTGGCATGATGCTTTTTAACTAATAATGCTTTAGGGGTGTTTAGGGGTGTTTGGATACGAGGTGCTAAACTTTAACAGTGTCACATCAGATATTCGGATGCTAATTAGGAGAACTAAACATGAACTAATTATAAAACTAATTGCAGAACCCTGTGCTAATTTGCGAGACGAATCTATTAAACCTAATTAATCCATCGTTAGCAAATGGTTACTGTAGCACCACATTGTCAAATCATGGACTAATTAGGCTTAATAGATTCGTCTCACGAATTACACTCCATCTGTGTAATTAGTTTTGTAATTAGCCTATATTTAATACTCATAATTAGCATCCAAACATCCAATGTGACGGGTGTTAAACTTTAACACCCTAGAACCAAACAGGCCCTACACAATGATTCTGGAAGGAGGCCACCTCTCTTTTTTTAAGGGTGCAAGGACGCCATCTCTTGAAGCAATCCAAAATCACACTGCGACTACTAATCACCCAGCAAAATTGTCAGCAAAATTTCAGGTGCGTAGCGTTTTTTTAATGAAAACTCGAGGAGGGTTAGCATCCATATATAAAAAATTCTTCATTAGTCAAGCAAAAGTATTTTTTTAGAAGTGGACTGAATTGAGCCACAAAATTAAACCAAGAAAAAAATCACTGAATTATGAAGCAAGCAAGCATGCGTCTGAATGACAGGAAGCCGCCAAAACTAGCACAGGTAGAAAAACGAGCCTTAGTACTAGTTGGAAAATCTTATTTATCTCGGTTTTCCCAACTGGGACTAAAAGATTTTGCGTCAAAAAAATATTCTAAATTACCAGGAGGCCCCCACACATGCACACGTCGCAAGGCACAAGTCACGCGATTTTTCATGAAATATGCGCGTGCGCAATGTGTGGGATTCGAACCCACGACCTCAGCACATCTGACTGAGTATGAGATGCAATCCTTTTGTAGTAACTCGTGGAGGACTTTAGTCCCGGTTGGTGACTAAATGTTACACTTTAGTCCCGGTTGGTATTACCAATAACAACCGGGACTAAAGCCCTCGGAGGCATTAGTCTGAGTTTGTAACACCTACCGGGACTAAAAGTACCTTTATGGACTACAAAATTTAGATTTGAGACTAAAATTTCATGGACTACAAAATTTAGATTTGAGACTAAAATTTCTTTAGTTCCGGATCCAAAACAATCGAAAAATGAAAGGTTGTTTTTCTACAAGCGAGGTCGCCGTGATCCTGAGGACTCTACGGGATTCTAATGGACAACGACGACCGCCTTTGGCCTTTGCCGTCAACTTCCTCTTGCACCTTCTTCCTCATGCCTGCTTTCAACACACTCATAGAAAAGGTAAAAGGAGAGCTCAAACCTGATTTATATTCATTCTCTGCACTCCACATATTTTTCTAAGGGAAAATGTCTCCATGTTTCTACTGGTCAAAAAGGCTAAGGACGGCATGCAGACTCAGCGTGCATGTGTGTGGAAGGTGGCCGCCTAGCTAATCCTCCTTCAACAAAGACTCGAGAGGGAAAAAAAAAAAGATGAGAGTGGAATGACTCTTGGGTTTTATGAAAAGCCAAGGAGGATGAGAGTGGCCATGGTTTCTTTGAAATTAATACGCAGCTCTTTGGTAAGCAGGGGGCGGATCTCGGAAAACATGTGGCTAGGGTGGTGCGAACAAAATCTTGATGAAAACTCGTATCGATATCGAAATCATAAAAATTATTCATGTTGATGTTGAAAAGAAATGTAGGTAAGTATTTCTATGTTTGGTTGGTACTGGTATATGTGATTATTTCTAATGGCCGTGTAAAGTGACAAGATATATTTTGCTGAAAAATATACCGTTGAAAACATTAGCTTTTGTGTTCTATACTTGAATATTGTAATTAGTTGATAATGGTCCTAGCTTTATCTTTGGATGATTCAAAGTTCTTAACAAAGGGTGAGTCAAAATAAGATTTATAGATTGCCGAAATCGTGGATATGGAATTTGAGTCCCTACCGGGCATCGGGGAAGGTAGGGGTTGGAGCCACCATCATCATCATTTCCTCATTTTATTTTTATGATTGAAAATGCTAGGAAAACATAAAGCAAAAAATGGCACTTTTTGCGTATCACTGTAGCAAATGAGCGGCCTCACCAGCCACCAATCACCAGCTAACCATAAACAACACGTGGGCTGATACACGAAGAACATATTGACAGATCGCAATTTATGAAAAACGTTTAATCGTTTAAGCATGCGCACACTGGGATGCTTCTTGCAACAAAATGATCTATGGAGGGAATGTCAAACTTCAAGTGACTTATGTTGGGCTTTATGCAATTTTATCTCTTTTTTTCTTAATTTTAAGAGAACATCTTAGTTACCTAATTACCATTTTTTTCTTAATCCTGCATATTGTTGGATCACTGCAGTACTAGACTTTTCTATGAGAGCATGGATTCATCATTCATCTACTCTTCATAGAACTATTATTCCACCAGTTATGTAGAAATGAATAAACCTTTCCTTTTACAATTGGAATGAACAAACAGTTGAACAATGAATTTATCACGAAACATTGCTGCAAAAGAGAGAGAGAGAAACTCACCACAATTTCACTGATCTTGTAAACCCAGTGTGCATCATGGCAGCTACTGTCACTGCGATGTTAAGTAACACTACAACCAGGTACAGGAAGCATGGAGATAGGTCTGAGGGAGCTAGTAGTGGTTAAAATATCTCTGCACTTTAGATCCTGACAGCTACCTCCTCCAAATTGTTTTTTCCATTTAAAAATTCAGAATTCTGCAAATGAAACACGAGGGGCAACAGCAAGAACATAAAAAATTACCGGGATAGATGGATTATCAGGTTATAAGCAACGCGCTGTAGCAATCTGACAGAATTTAACCTCCCGTTATATAAAGCGAGTCGCCCCGCCAGACACGCAGAGGAAGGAACGCATCAGCGTCACCACTCCCAGAGTAGAGTAGGATTGTCCGGGCCAGGCCGGCACAACGAACTTGGCAAGGGAGCAGTAGGCTGTAGCTTAAGCTCTAGCGCGGCGCGAGCTCTTGCCGCCGGCGTATCGGAAGCTGTTGATGCGAGTGAGGGCGTCATCTCCATGGCTCTCATGGCGGCGGCGGCGGCGAGGATGGACGACCACGACGAGTACGCCAAGCTCGTCAGGGGGATGAACCCGCCCAGGTGATTGATTGAACATCGGTTTTTCCTGCTCCTTTTGTCTTTCCTTTCTTCAGTTTCGCAGTTTTTGCTTCTCATCTGGGTTCGAGGATTTTGTTTTTTGAATAAAGAAAGGTTCTTAACTACGCCAGCTTCTATCAGCTCCTTGTGTTTTCCGGTTCTTGTTTAAGCCTTCTTGCGCTATCCAGTTCTTGTTTAAGCCGGTGTTTCTTCTCTTGTAATCGAAGATTTCGATTTTACCATAGCAAATCTGTGCAATCGATTTCACTCAATCCGCTGGCTTCTTGGTTTGCTCAAACCTTGAAGAACAGAGCAGCATGGTCCTCTGTTCTTGCTTTCTTCAATCCTTGCTCTGTTTTGCTCATAAAGAAGAACAGAGAAGCTTGGATTTAGGCCCTCCCTTTCTTTCTTCTTCCTTCACTTTTGTTCTATTTTGCTTGGGTTTCTCTGTTCTCCGATCGATTACTTACATATGCCGTGCAAATTACAGGGTTGTGATCGACAACGATGCTTCCGACGACGCCACGGTGATCAGGGTGGACAGCGTCAACAGCCACGGCACGCTGCTCGCCGTCGTCCAGGTCATCGCCGACCTCAACCTCGTCATCCGCAAGGCATACTTCTCCTCCGACGGCAGCTGGTTCATGGACGGTCAGTACCCAATCACTATATGCTACTTCTCCCGCTCTAACAAATTATAGTTCTTCGGGTCTGAAAAAAGAAAAGAAACTGAATTGTTTTCCATTTCTAACCTTCAGTGTTCAATGTCACCGACCGTGACGGCAACAAGGTTGTTGACGCCTCAACCATCTCATACATCCAGAAGGTAATCGGGTGGTTCTTTCTCTGAAATTTGTGATTTTTAATCGAATGATTTTTTGCTGTGATTTGATTCTGATCGAGTTGGGTTTGCTGCCCGGCAGACGCTGGAGTCTGACGACTGGTACTACCCGGAGGCGCGCAACAGCGTGGGCATCGTGCCGTCGGAGGAGTACACCTCCATCGAGCTCACCGGCACCGACCGCCCCGGCCTGCTCTCCGAGGTGTGCGCGGTGCTCGCCGCCATGGGCTGCGCCGTCCAGAGCGCCGAGCTGTGGACGCACAACACGCGCGTCGCGGCCGTCGTGCACGTCACGGACGCCGAGGCCGGCGGCGCCATCGAGGACGCCTGCCGCATCGCCGGCATCAGCGCGCGCCTCGGCAACCTGCTGCGCGGGCAGAGCGACGTGCGCGCCGGCGGCGGCGGCGCCGCGGGCGGCCTCGCGCAGCACAAGGAGCGGCGTCTGCACCAGATGATGTTCGACGACGACAGGGGAGGTCACGCCGCCGCGCCCGTCGCCGACGCCGACGCCGACGCCGACGCCGACGCCGACGCCACCACCGCCGCCGGCGGCCCGGCGCGGACGGAGGTGTCCGTGACGGCGTGCGCCGAGCGCGGGTACTCCGCCGTGGTGGTCCGGTGCCGGGACCGGCCCAAGCTTCTGTTCGACACCGTGTGCACCATCACGGACATGGAGTACGTGGTGCACCACGGCACTGTCAGCGCCGAGCCCGGCGGCGGCGCGTACCAGGAGTACTACATCCGGCGCGTCGACGGGCACGCCGTCCGGTGCGAGGCCGAGCGGCGGCGGCTGGTGCGGTGCCTCGAGGCCGCCATCGAGCGGCGCACCGCCGAGGGCCTGGAGCTGGAGGTGCGCACTGGGGACCGCGCCGGCCTGCTCTCCGACATCACCCGCATCTTCCGGGAGAACGGGCTCACCATCCGCCGCGCCGAGATCTCGTCCGCCGGCGGCGAGGCCGTGGACACGTTCTACCTGTCGGACACGCAGGGGCACCCCGTGGAGGCCAAGACGATCGAGGCCATCCGCGCGCAGATCGGCGAGGCCACGCTGAGGGTCAAGAACAACCCCTTCGCCGCCGGGGACGACGCGGCAAGGAAGGACGCCGACGTCGCCGGCGCCGGCACGACGGCGTTCATCTTCGGGAACCTGTTCAAGTTCTACCGGCCGTTCCAGGGCTTCAGCCTCGTCAAGCTCTACTCGTAAACCACTTCAGCTAGCCACAGGTTCTGTACATAGATTTTGGTTGATTATTGATCCTTTAAAGATCACTGTAAATACGGTCATGATCGGTTATGGGTGTAGATGGATTAAGGTTTACAAAGTAGAAAAATTAGGGGAGGAAAATATTGATTTAGCTCCCAAAATATTTGTAGCAGGTAGGATAGGAAGGAAGCAGTGCAAATGGTTTACTGTGTATTACTGGGGTATGCAACAGTCTCTGTACATACTCTCATCTTGTACATATGCTCATCATATCATACATATTCTTTCTGTTGGAGGAAGAATACAAGAAGATCGAAGAAGAAGGGGAAAAGGATCTTGTGAATGCAATGCGGTTGTGTCTGGAATGCATGATCTAGCAATCTGCAAGAAGTATCTGCAGCCTGGAAAATCAGGTCTTGCAGTAACACAACATCGATCAGTCCCAAGATGCCACATGACGAAACACTTGGCAATTTGACACCGATCTAGTGAACAAAGCAACTGAGAAGCAGCTATTACCGAACCTTCTTTCAGACTGAACCTCTCTCTTTTCTGATGACGCAAGTGGAGCTATCGAACTGAACTGGAGCAGCCAGATTGCATTTCCAGAGCCCGTCTTAAGATTCAAGCATCAGTTCTGTGCTACATGAAGAGAGGCTGGGTGGTAGCTGATGGGCACCCACAGTTCCACGTGCCACATGATGATGTGAACAACTGAACACACAAAGCAATTCTTCCTAAAAAACAAAACATTTGCCAATTAGCCATTGATTGAGTGTTAAGAGCAACGGAGAAGCGGTCACTGAACTTTCAGATTAGATGCTACATAGTTGATTAAGGAGTTGGATCACACAGCTAGCACCATTACTATATCCCGAAGGAAACCAAAATAGATCATCTGAAAAATTCATCGGCTGCACTTCAAAATTCTAGATGCAATTCCTATGCTTGTTCTAAATCCATGCATGATTCTCATGAAGGATATTGGAAAGACCAAGGAATTATATTGGAGTAATAATCATTTATACTTGTTATAAATGAATTGTGCAAATCACATATTCATTCAATTTGAAGATGAAAGTGTGTCAAGCTAGTCGTTCACAACAACGTGGTGGTACTCTACTCATCATTTGCCCAGTTTAGCAATGCAAGTTCAGTGACATGACTACATCGTCATGAACGCAGGTTAAGATATGTCCATTTTAGCAATGCAATGCTATGCAAACATTCAACACAAATACTCAAGGTTATCACATCACAAACCTTCATCACTACCCAAAATGATCACAAGTCAAACATTCACTGCTACCACCAACATAACAGGATTGTCACCAAATAAATATAATCTCTAATCTCTTAGGAGAAACCAAATAAATATGAATTGATCATGATGTGAATTACATATAACTACTTCATCCACTTGAGCCATTGTTGGCAATTCATCCACTTGAGCCATTGTTGGCAATTCTTACGCCTTACTGAATGAATGAATCTGCAAGTATACGAATATCGTTGCAGCATGTTACCCGGGAGTATTCCAGAGTATCATATTTTTCTCAAGGAAGCAGTGGCTAAAGGATATTGATAACTAACAATGACTTATCCACTAATTAAAATACCGTCTAAACCAAAGTGGGGGTAAGTGATAATAATATACTTCCTCCGTCCCAAAATACAATTCGTTTTGACTTTTCCGAATACATAACTTTTGTTATGCATTTAGATATAGTATATATCTAGGTGCATATCAAAAGCTATGTACCTAAAAAAGTCAAAACGAACAGTAATTTGGGATGGAGGGAGTAGCAGAATAGTTCATTGACACACAAGGCTAACTCTACACCTAAAATAGTCAGGAGATGGTAGACAGATGGGAGAACAATGAGTCGAGCAAATGGTTCCTGAGGCAGGCCATTCCTATTTATTATGCCAAGCTAAAAGACTAAGCTTATATCGCTCGGGAAGAGATGTATAGCAAGGTAAGAGCTGTCACCTCTACTTACTACAACTCAGTGTTTCTAAATGGAACAAAGTTCCAACATGATATTCTTTTCTATTCACTTCAGTACACTAACAAATCTGAACCTCAAAAAGGGATGAGAAGGGTCCAGATGTCCCCTAATAAAGGACCTACAGATACAACTTGAACGTGGTAGAATCCAGAGGACACACGGGACTGTTACCACCTTCCGCCTACTACAGCTATCTATGGAGCCGAGCGCAAACCAAGTTAGCTTCTAATCTAGACACCATATTTACACTAGCGACTACTATCTCCATCTCGACTGTAGATAGAGATAATCACGCTAAAATAGAACAAATCTATCTTATCACAAACGAGGAACCCATGAATGAGAAGAATACATATGAGCGCATCCAGTAACAACAATACCTTCATTAATCTAAAATTATTATTCCGCTACTAGAGTAAAGTACTAAAAGATAACTTGAAAAGTAAATAAGATAAGTGCTTGGCATAGAATAAATAAGGAAAGGACCACTATATTAAATGAGAGATAAGCCTTACAAAAGAAAAGGGTACAAGAGAGCTCATACCTAGACTTTGAAGATAACTCCAGAACCCAAGAGAGAACTCTCAACTCGATTCTAACTCCCAAACTAGCCTACACTAGTTCTGCATCTTGGAAGAGTGGTAGGATACTTGCTCCTTGATGGTGTGTGTTGGAAGTGAGAGATGGGGGTCTGTATTTATAGTGTAGAAGTGTCTTGCTGGGAGAGTGGAGAACCTCCACTTACTTCTAGAGGAAGATTCTCATCATCCTTCTCTTTTGCATCATCTAGAGGGAACCAACATCCCAGGGTCAGTTCTGGTACCAAGATTTCGCGCTAAAGAAACTCCCACCATCATATATATACAGTTGGGCTAGGTCGGCCGACTCTCCCTTAGGGTGAATGGGCCGCCACTGCCTTCCCTTGAGCCTTGGGATGTTCAATGAGCCTTTTGGCAAAGTTGAGAGCCACTAGGCTTGGGTTTGGACCGGCCGAACCAGTCAGGCCATGTTACCATCTTCTGAGAGGTATAACTTTTGCATCCGAACTCCGAATTAGGTGATCCAAATGTTCATTTCGATTATCTGAAGGATCTCTTCAATATGGTGATGTCAAATTTGAAATTTGAGATTATTTTTTAGGATGATATATTTAGAGTTCATTTGCACCATGATTGCATATACTCCACTAGTGTTATCTCATGCTTACTTTGGACATATTCCTGTGAACCACTTCAATCCAACAAAACTCTGGAAAATGTTAGTTTAAAACTAATAATGCATATAAATATATATATATACTCCTATTTATTCACCAAGAGATCAATGGTTGAAATTTTGAAATAACGGCTGCCAACAACCATTAAGTTTGGTCTCACAAGTCATGCCACTAATTTTAAACCTCCAAACCGAGACATGCTTGTCCCTTTTATAGGTTTTTTCATTTTGGTTTTAGGCCACATAACTCTCTACCTATAGCACATTAATTTCGGTTTCATAGATCCCTCCCTATAGCCATACACATAGCCCTTCTAGTTTGGGCTGCAATCTAGCCCTGTAACCGCACCTATCCGTGCTAGCATGCTAAGGGAAGACAACCCACCTTAATTCAATCCATCAGCAGTAGAAAGCAGACCACCCCAAGCCATTTAGTTATTTCTGCTACTGACCTAAACAAACTATTAGCCAATCATGACTTCTACCCATTAAGAAACCATTTCCCAACCCGTGAGGTGCCCATTGCTAGATGGTGGTGCGGCACCCCGTGCTGCCGTAGTACCGTGCAAAACATTGCTGGGTGACACCCATGCTGCCATGCAAGCAAAGCAATTGCTGACCCCATGCACCCATACAAAGCACGGTGTTGCATTTCAGATCACTCATACGTACTTACCAATATAATACAACAAACACTCTAGCAATTCAACTATTTTAAATAGCAAAACATGTCAATCCATCCTGACATAATCCATCATAAAACTCTAATCTAACAAATGGAATGCCATCCTTGCTGGTCATGAAATGCCATGTCAGATTAGGTAGTAATGACTCCATTGCCTGCAGGACCAAAGGAATTGAACACTTATTCTTCAGACTCATCATTTGATGCATTGTTAGTACCATTCTCAGGAAAACCTTCAAAGACAACATGAAAATTAGTAAAAGCATAAGATTATACTTTGACCTTTCTAGAAAAAAAGAAATCTAAGCACAAGATCAAGGCATGCTAACCATGGCAAAATAACAATTCAGCAGAAATGTAACTGACATCAGAAATAATAGGTGGAGAGTACTTTGGGGTGCCACAAACAAAAAAGCACTTGCTAACTACTACAACATGTTCTAACTAACCATGCCTGAACCTGACTAGACATGCATGCCACAAAACAACAAGACAACAACAACTTTTTGTCATATAGGAAGCTAGATATGCTCCATGAATCCAACTAAAGCATCCAGGAAGATTATTACTAGCTCATAGCAAGCATACATGGAGAATAGTAGTACACACAAATATTAGGTAATAGAAACTACAAAAGAAATCAGACTAGATTGACTAAGATCACACCTTCACTCACAACAAAGCTGAGGGTTAAACACAAAGTTCTCTAGGGGCTACGACCACACTATATAATTCACAGCTACACTCATCAGGCATAGATAGTGAACAACAAAAAGTTCCTGTACTCAAGAAAGGAATTCCATGGACAATCCTAAAATCATGACCAATGTTAAAACAGTTCCCAGTTCACCAAACCACGTGACAGATTTTATTTTGTCTAACTAATCAGCTCACCAAACCACATGAACAATGGATGTACAAAGACCAGTAAAGAAGTTCAGATTCTAACAAATGCTCTATCACAAATAATTAGATTGGACACGGTACTCATAGTATAGACTTGTACAGACAAGCTAACAACAGACTGTTCATTCAGAAAACAATGATTTAATACTGCTTATTACAATTAGCATTTCAGAGGGCAAGCAGACCACCAAAATTTGCATATAGCTACAAGCTACTGCACATGACAAAAGATTAAAACACAGGAGGTCTTGTTTATCTAATGATTCAATTAATCATTTGTTACTAGAACAAATAACATACAGCTGCCAGAAACTGCTGCTGCCTCTAAAAGGAATAGAAAATAAACGTACAGCAGCAGCTCCTGCATCTTGTTCATTTTACCTTTACTGATTCACAGTTGTTTGCTTATCCCTTCCCATGTTTAATTATGATAGAAAATACTATTACAAGTTGAAGTGAATCACAGGAAACGAAAAGATCTTCCAAAGGGGTAAGCAAGGGATGATTCATTACATCAAAAGGAGTTGGTTCACTTGATCTTGCCCCCCACATCAAGCTATCATGGATCTTGGAGACAAGCGCTGCCGCCTCACAGCGCTGCATCGCCCACGCCCCTCAACCCTAGAGCCGCATCACCTATGCAGCCCTCATCGAAAGCTGGCGGGTGGAGCCGTGGTGGCGTTAGTGGGGGCATGCGGCCGTGCAAAAGCGTGGCGGCAGCGAGCGGGTGGAGCCGTGGCCTGTGGCTATGCTGGAAGGGAGGGACGAGGGGGCCAGGAGGGCAACGAGATGAGGATAGTTCATGAGCTCGCCAGAGTTTTATGGTTTGTAACCCGTGAGCTGAATGCCATTTACATCCGATGCAATACTACACACTCCAAACACCTCTCCAGCCTGCTTCCTCCTAAAATCCAACTCAACCCCAACCATGTGATAGAGCAGACCAATAGAAACCAATTCCAGCAAGTCCAAAGCAAAAACCTAACTAATAAAACTATTAAGCCCAAACTGATAAGCAGGGCTACATACACATGATGGTAAAAACTCTTGCTGCCTATCCAAGTAAGAGTGATTGCCCCTCTGTTTACACCATGAGTCTCTTCTTCTAGAAAGCGAGAAGTTAAAGACAAAACAAAACCTTATTATTCTTTTCATCTGTCTCAATTTCCACAAGATGGTGGTGGTAGGTCTAGACGTGCTCATTGACTGTAGAGTGATATGATTCAACAATTTCTGCCATTCCTTTATTTTTTTTTCTATCCCTAATTTGGATTCATGATAGCTAGTGCTAAGAGGACAATAATGTACTAAGTACTGCATATTCACTTACATATTTATATCTGATAAGTGCATTGCATTATGCCGGAGTGATTTCATCAATTTACAAAAGATTGTGACAAGAGCATGTTTTTTGGAAGGTTTTCTCAGGCAAGATGGAGGTCCTGTAGAGATCGATTGTCGATTTTATTCATGACTGAAAGTTGTCTGCAGAGGTGAATCCTATAAATCCCTCATTCTGGTAAGAGATCCATTTCGTGTTGCTTAGTTGGTTAATGTTAGTTTCTACCATTTTATAAGTTATGATAATGCAACTCTTTCATAAATTCCATTTATAAACATCATTTGTAGTTGAATTATGTCTAACTTCTTTCAATATGTATTATTACTCTTGAAATATATTAATTGTTTTATGTTTGAATTTTCATTAGATTGTGTGGGACTACATTTACTCATACCAAATTATAATCAAACTGCATTTTTAAGAATTTCTTTGAATTTGGCTTGTGAAAATCGAAGGTGATGCTCATGGAAAAATCATGATGGCAAGCACTAGTATTGCATAATGGTGTAATTGATTGCTAATGTTTTTTGATGGGTTGGCTACTCAATAGAACATCTACTGTAAATGGCAGAAAATCATGGGGAGTAGGCATAGACCGCAGGTTACACTGCTATTTCTTTTTCTTATAGACCTCTTTTGTCTCATGACTATGGAAAAGAGGCAATTATTTTACTTACAAATATTAGATTGATGACAACTATCTGCGTACTATTCTTTTTGTTATCAAACCTTTTATCATGAAAAAATTACTCCTTCCACTCTTAAATATTTGTCACTTTAACTTTTTCATTCATTTGACAAACATATAAGGAATGCTTAAAGTAATTTGATGACAAATCTAGTGGTCCTGATCTAATTAATTTCACTCAACTAATCAACTAAATAAATATTGATGGTCAAAGTTTGAAAAAATCAACAATGATAAAATTTTTGGAAATGATAGTGTATAGTATGGGCTACAACCGATATTTGGATCAAGGAGAAGGTTCAAGCATCAATGTATTCTTTTGCTGGGACCAATGACGGAGTAAAGACAATACTTTATACTTGCGAATCGTCTAATGCATAGATCTTTACCAAATAACATATTTGACACCCATCAGAAGGACTTAGTTCTGACGAATCAGTACCACATAGAATTGGCATCAACGGTGACGCTATGTGCGATAAAGGACTTACTGAGGTGGAGCCCCGAGGTATTCTCACCGATAGGGAACTTGGCGACAAGCTAGCCCGACTACACAAGGAGTCCGAACTCTACGGATATAATTACAATTCAATTAGAAGTTTCTACTTTGTAATCGGGACTTGCCATGTACTCCCTCCATCCCAAATTACTATCCGTTTTGGCTTTTTTAGATGCATAACTTTTGCTATGTATCTAGACATAATATATATCTAGATGCATGACAAAAGCTATATACCTACGAAAACCAAAACGAATAGTAATTTGGAATGGAGGGAGTAACCTTCATCCGAAGTATCTAAGGAGAGGCAAAGAGGGTGCGGCTATATGTCGCAGAAGGCGACAGATCGGCAATCATCGCTAAGAAGGGCACGCTGGCAGTAGAAATATTCGTGATGGGTGGCGTGTCAGCCCAATTAATTACACTATTTTAGCACAGTTCGTTACTTCAGCTAGACTATTTCAGCGTGGTTCCTTGCTTCCCATTGTGAGGGTGTAGCTTTTTTAAGTCACATGCCAGTGCATCATATATAGTTTAAAGGAGAAAGATAAAGAAGACTGCACGGGTGCATGCAAAAAGGATGAGATGATGACGTAACTCACATGCAAATTCAAAACTAAAAAAGGTATAAGTCTTAAACTGAGCACCCAAACAAAATTTTGATTGCACCATTATGTTTGTTATGACAAGATCTTCAAAATAAGACCTCACTTGACTATATTTTGAGATTTTTTTAAAACACTAATTTTTTAATATTAAATAATTAATTTTGGCTACTGCGAACAAATAATTGAACATCACAAACAAATGATTATTTTCTATGAAAAAATAGTTAAACATGATGAACAAAATAATTGCATAGTGCGAACAAAAATATTAAATCACGAACAAATCGTTGCGTAAGAGAGTGTCAAACTAAAAATGAAATCAAAATTAAATTTGGATTGCACTGTTAGATTTTTAAAAATGAAACCTTCAAAATAAGATTCCACTTGACTATATTTGAACGAGTTTTATTTATCACTATTTTTTAATCAAGTTCCAAATTTGTTTTGAGATATGTACATCTGGACAAATTGTATGAACTCATGGAACAAAACATATGTACACATCGAATAAATTGTATGAACTCACAGAACAAAAGTATTTACACTTGGAACAAGTATACGAACTTACTGAACAAAATAACTGTACATGTCGAACAATATATATGAACTCATGGAACAAAAAATTGTATATCTAGAACATATTGCACGAACTCACAGAAAAAGGATTTGTACACCTAGAACAAATTACACAAATTCATCAAACAAAAGTCCATACATTTAGAACAAATGCACTATGGACATATAACAAATATTGCAATCCAAAAAAAGTAAATAGATATTAATTTGCACATAGCAAACAAATTATTATATACACACAAACAAATGAAAGAAAAGGAAAACTAAATGAAAGAAAAGGAAACGATATACACATATATGAAATAGTCGGTTATGTGTTTATTAACATCTAGTTATATAAGACATAAGTTTATAGACAATATGAATTAGAAAGAAATCATAGAAGAAACAATATCTACATAAGATTTAAAATGAAAAAGAGAAAGAGTAAAATAAATAAATAATATGCATAGAGAATTAAAAGGGAAAAAGGAAAATAAATTTGAATGGAAAGAAATAGAAAAAAGAATAAACATAAAGATACAAATGGCCAATTCAGCCATGGCAAGAAAATAATATGTTTTTTATAGATTTAGTCAAACTTAAGATTGTTTGAATAAAGATAAAATTAGAATTGCATACCTTTCAGGACAGAGGGAGTATAAGTTAAGCGTGAGTCTTTCTTCAATTCGAACACATAATTTCACTATGGAATCAATCAAGTATAGGTTTGTTAATATCAAATTAATAAATAAATAGTTTATACAAATTATAAAAAAATTAATTATGATTCTTTATCTCATTGAGGTGTAGAATAAAAGAGAGAGAAAGGAAAAAATAATTAGAAGGAAAAGAGAAAGAACAAAAATTGACAGGAATAAATAGAAAATGAGAAATAAACATAAAGAAAAGAAAAATATTACCACCTCTTTAAGACCTTGGCTAGGAAACCGTCAAAAGAAGAAAACATAAAATAAGAAATAAATATAAAAAATAAAAATTAAATAACTCTAGCCTGGGCAAAAGAAAGAAAGAATAGAAAAATGAAAATAAAAACCAACTAGCTGACGCTTCCTGCATGCATGTATTGCGAAAAAACAAATCGGACGGCAGACTTGCACGCCTTCCCACGTCCTCCTAGGCCGCCTCCATCGTTGTATGCAACATAGGCTGTGGGCCTCGGGCTACTATGAGCGGACACCTGTGACTGGGCCGATTTACTCCTTCCGCTCCGCATAGTCTTCAGCGACAAACAGTTTTTTTTATCGCGTATGCGACGCATAGTCACCGCGGAGGCGAAGGACTGTCATATGAGATATTTTCATGTTAGGATTCGACCCGTTACGAAATTTTGTGCCAACGCCGGCCATCGCTGGCATAATTTTCTCTGCGAAGCGGGCACTAGCTGACAGGTGAACTTTGATTCATCTATTTTCACAATGTTCGCCGCCGCCTCCGGCCGCAATCCGCAAGCAACCCATGTGCCACCGCCGAGCTAGGCTGCCGTAGCCGCCGCCCTCTGATCCGGCGCGGTGGGGACGCGCGCTCACATGCGCTGCGCTGCGCGCGGGGCCACACCACACGCGCTCGAACGCGCGATGGATCACGGCCCTTGTCGTGCCCGTGTCGCCATGCATGAGTGCACGGGCACGAGCGCCCCCTCACTCACTCTCTCACTCTCATGCCCATGCCCCCAGCACCTGCGCTGTCGCCATCGCTAGCGACTCACCACGTTCACGGCTTCACGCTCACTCCCTTCACTCTTCGGACGCCGCGAATAAGTAGCCGCGCGCACCTCCAGAGTGAGCCGGTCAGTCAGTGTCAGTGCCATGGCGAGAGCACGAACAGAGCTCCTCCGCTTCCTCCTCCTCATCGTCCTCGCCACCGGCGCCGCTACGGCCGCCGCCACCGCGGTGGACGCGCCGGCGCCCGCGGCAGCTGCAGGGTTGGCGGCCGCGGCAGCACCATCAGCGTCGGGGTGCCGGCGCGGCGACGTGGTGGTGCGGCAGCGCGCGACGGGTCGGACGGTGGAGGGGAAGCCCGAGTACGCGGTGGAGGTGCGGAACGCGTGCCGGTGCGCGCAGTCCCGGGTGGTGCTCCGCTGCTACGGCCTCAGCAGCGTGGAGGCCGTGGACCCGCGCGCCATCCGCGCAGTCGACGCCGAGCGCTGCCTGCTCCGCGGCGGCCGCGCCCTGGCGCCCCGTGGCGGCGCCGCCGTGCGCTTCACCTACGCCTGGATGACTCCGCAGGACTTCCCGCTCGTCAGCGCCCAGCCGCACTGCTAGCGCTTACTGCTTAGTAGCTAGAGCTTGCTGGGCTCGGAGAGTTTGTTTGCTGCTGATACGATTCGTCGAGCAAGAGTAGCTGATGGATTGAGTTGCTAAGTGTAATTATTAAACGAGCTTTATTAGGTTGGAGTTTTGTTTAGGCTCGGTGTCTTTGGTTTCGTGGCTGGGTTTAATTTGTACTACTTGTTAACCTTGCGTTTTATGATGATAATTTTTTGCTCTATCCCTATATGATAATTTTGTAAGAGAGGTGGATTGCAGGCAAATGAGCAATTCCGACGCTGGCAGGGAGGCAGGCGACGGACACGCCGCGACACGCGCCACCTTTCATCATGTGGCCTGCCCACCACCGCCGTTCATCATGTAGCGACACACGTGAGACCTCCAGCTTTTGTCAACTCCATTATTTCTCTCTCGGACAGAGAGAGGTGCCGCCGTGGAGATGCATGGAGGTTACTTTGCTCGTGGGTCTTGTGGGGTCCATCGGCCCGAGGATCGAACGCTATGGGCCATGGCCTATGCGCGCTTGAGGCTACTGGCTGGCAATGGCTTCCGGAAGCCCGAAGCTATCTAGCGCACAATCTTCTTCGTCTCCTCGGCACCGCTCGCTTGCGCCGCCGGTGAGGAGCTGGGGTCGGAGCAAGGAGGGAAGTTGGGTGGCGGGCTGGATGGTGGGCGGCAGCGACTGGCGGCGTTGCCACCGGCCGCTGGTGGTGGTTGAAGCCGGCGGAGTTGGCGATAGCGTAAGTACCGGAAAACTGAGCATTCGTCCCGAGGCTCAGTATCGGTTACATTTTGACCCGGTACTAATGTAGTAAGTATTAGTACCGGGCCTAACGGTTAGTTCCTAATGAGGCTCTCGTGAACCCCTTTAGTACCGGGTGGAGGCTTCACCCGGTACTAAAGGTTGCACATTAGTACCGGTTGAAGGCTTCAACCGGTACTAATGTGCCTGAGGGCTTTTAGTGCCAGGTGGAGACTTCACCCGGTACTAAAGGTTGCACATTAGTACCTAGTACTAATTGGCAACCTTTAGTACCGGGTGAAGCCTCCACCCAATACTAATTGGTGGGTGGGGATCCAAAACTTGAACTTCACTGGATTGAAGTCCACCGCACGCGTTCGCTCCTCACCGTCTTATCCGCTCGTGACTCTCCCTCTCTCCCCCGAACGGCCCTCCTCCCTCCCTTCCCCCCCACGGCGGCCAGCAGTGCCCGGTCGCTTCTCTTCCAACCATTCCAGGCGCGCCCCTCCCCTCTCCCCTCCGTGCGCCCCTCACTGCAACGCCGCTGAGGAGCGGCGGTGGGGCGAGGTCAGGCAACAGCACGGCGGTGAGGGAGTGCACAGGCAGAGTGGCGGGCGACGGCATGGGGAGCTACAGCGGGCAACGGCGCATGGAGCAGCAGCGGGTGACGGCGCATGGAGCAGCAGCGGGTGACGGTGCGTGGAGCAACAGGATCTGTAGCGCAGTGCGGATCTGCAGGCCGGCGCGGTGGGAGAACGTGGAGGCGCGGCGGGGGCACCGGGATCTAAGGGGTGGCGGTGCGGCAGGACGATAGCTGTGGCGTCACCTCTCTCTCTCTCTCTCTCTTTGGGTGAGGGCGGCTAGCGGTGCGAGGGGGCCAGCGGAGCATGTCGCGAGGGCGGCGGCGCTGCGGGGGCGGCCGGGTGGGGTCCCCAAATTAGTACCGGTTATTTATACAACCGGTATTAAAGGCCCCCTTTAGTACCGGTTATTTGATCGAAATAGCAATACCGGTTGCACAACTGGTACTAAAGGGATTTTTGGACCCGGTACTGAGCAGTGGTGATGGAGGTTAGGTTTAGGGTTTTGAGGTTCCCGGGGCTCTAATGTCAACCGGCGTTAGAAAAAGAAGGCCGCCGGCTGCTATGGTTCGGCCGGCGGGGGAGGCGAGGCGGCGCATGAGCGCCGTTGACTAGGCAGGGCTGGATAACTGGTGGGTGGTGGCCAGCAGCGGGGTCGAGGAATGCCACTAGGTTAGGAAGGGTGGGGTGTGAGGGTGGCAGCGGTTGGTGGGTGGATAGCGTGGCGGCGCGGCAGCCGCCGGCCGAGGTGGTGGAGAGGTGGAGGCGTCTCTCGGGGAAGAAGCAGGGGTTAGTGGGCCGCTAGCGGGCCTAAGCCGGGATCCTTATTTGGCTTCTGGCGGTCAGATAGGAACCCTGCTACTGGCTGCTGGTCCCGAAGGTTCACGCCAACCTCTCTCTTCCTTTCTCACAAGAGCGCGGGCCTTCAACTCCGGGATCCTCTCCACCTCCTATGCTTCTTCCATGGAGTATACAACAATAATAACGCGAGCCGAAAGAGCAAAATTGTTGCAACCACGACCACGGTAAGAGGACAAAATCAGGCCAGGAGTTTGTTAAGCATAAATAATACTCCATTCTCAAATTGGAGGCCCCATTCTCAAATATACAACGTTTACAACAAACCAACTGAACTAACCTATTTTTGAACTAATTAGATTTTTCGTGAAGCCATATGTTTAAGAACAGAGAGAGTGTCTTTTTTTAGAAAGAGTGCCATGACTGTACCCTCTTGATTGCTTGTATAATATTGGCCTGTAGGATCAACCGACGATCGTCAATCTGAGATGTATCAAGAAAACAAGTTTTGGATACAATTGACTGATGCTTCTCTCTTCAGTCCCTTTAACCATATGCAAAGACGGGCATGATGGCATGATATGTCTTTCTCGGTTTTATTTCCGATTTTGAGAAATATGTTAGCTACTCCCTTCCGAGTAATTCCTTAATGAATCGTTTGACACGCATGATGCAAATAACATAGCGGTACAAAAGAAATTTGAAAGAGGAGTTTTATATGATCATTTAAAATAGGGATGGTCACTACTACAAAAACGATTTGTAGGGATGCCCCGTTTTTTTTCTAAGGGCGGACGAAATTGCCACCCGCACCTATAAAATGGGGATGGTACTGTAGCATGTGGCCCGCCTCTGAAGAATCATTTGCAGGGGCGGGTGACGGCATCACCCGCCTCTGAAAACGATCTTTCCGGGCTATGGAAATATCCCCCATTTGCAGTGGTGGGTGACGCCACCACCTACCCCTGCAAATGGTTCACCAGGGGTAGGCCACAGGACGTCACGCCCCTGAAAATGGGTGACAAAACAGCCAGCTGGGCTTCTTCCTCCTCCCGACAGCACAATCACTGCTCGGGGGAGGTACTGCCCGAAAATCGAAAAAAGAAAAAACGGTGGGGGAAGGTTTTCAACTTTGTTTCCTTGGAGTTGGAGCTTATAGGAGGTAAGTTGATGCTATTTCCTTGTTTTTTTGAAGCCTATTGCATAGGTTTTAGGCTCAAATGGAGTTCCATATAGCTCGAGATAGATCTAGATCTCCATGGTGTTGATTAGCCATTTGAGCTCCATTTACCTCAAACTTTTGGATGAAATTAGGTTATTTAGGTAGGAGACCAAGATTATCTAATCATTAGTACTCAACTTTGATGTTTTAGCCTCATTCATGAATGATGAATTCCTAGATATCCATGGAGGAGAGAGAAGAAGATTTAGTTTTTTTCTATATTGATCCATGCATGATATAATTTTCATTTTTTCAAGATTTTGTGGGACAAAACAAGTTGACATGGACGATGAATATTTATTTTTCATTTTTTCCAAGATTTCTATATTTTTATTTGTTTATTAGGAAATACTGCATGTGTGTAAGTGTGTGTGTGTATGGTGTTTTTATATGGTGTAATTTTTTTGCTGTTTAGAGAGATGGATAGGACATGGATGTATCAAGCACGAGGAACGAACGTCTATTTCCATGGAGAACTTAACAAATTTATTAAAGGTGCGGAGAATAATGTAATGGTTCAGAAGACAAAGATGGTGGCTTGTTCGTGCAAAACCTGAAAGAACATGAGAGTATTCGGGGAGACAACTACAATAAGATCGCATGTGATGGTTCAAGGTTTTGTTGAAGACTACATGATCTAGACATATCATGGTGAGAAAGAACCCCCTTAGAATCCGCTCGACGAAATCATGGAAGATGTCAAGTTTGATAGAATGTTTGATGCTTACGATTGTTTTGATGAGGGTGGCGGCGATGATGATGGTGGTGGCTCCGATGGAGATGATGGTGTTGACGAGGGTGGCGATGGTGGTTGTGGTGACAATAGTGGTTATGATAGTAGTGGCGATGACGAACTTGATGACAATGATTTTCTGAGCCAGTTATTGCATCACACCAAAGCGGAACTATTGGTTGGTAGTGGAAAAGGCATTAGGAAACTTCAAGACGGTGAAGAAATCAGTGGAGGAGAATGTGTACGAATGTTCAAAGAGATGTCCAAAATAATGGACCGTACTTCATTTCATACTTGAGTTGTTGATTATAAAGGCTAAGCATGGTTGGTCCGATGGTACTTTCAATGATCTGCTGCGTATCTTGGCTTGGTTGCTTCCAAAGCAAAATAGAGTGCTCGCCAACACATATCGAGCAAAGAAACTTGTCAGTCCATTCACAATGGGTGTGGAAAGAATTCATGCATGTCCAAATCATTGTATCTTGTACTACGGGGATACTTTCAAAGGCTTGGACAAATGTCCTGTATGTTCTGCAAGTCGGTACAAAAACAATTCCAGTTATTGTGATGACGACAGGCAAGGTCCAACCGATGGGAATAAAAGGAAGAGGAAGGGTGCAAGGAATAGTGTTGCCACTTTTGAGCTAGAAGACACTAATTTAGGCATTTCTAAGAAGCAGAGTAGAATTCCTACCTTGGTCATGTGGTACCTCTTTGTTGTTGATCGCCTTAGGCGTTTCTTCTCAAACCCAAAGGACGCTGAACTGATGCGATGGTGGGATTCAGATAAGCACAGGAAAGGTGATGGAAATCTTCAACATCCATCCAATACCCGCTAGTGGAAGAAGTTCGATGAGCGATATCCACAATTTGGAAACGATCCAAGAAATGTTCAATTTGCACTAAGTATGGATGTAATGAATCTGTTCGGTGAAAGGACCATCACTCACAGCACATGATCAGTGATCTTGATGATGTACAACCTGCCAACATGGTTGTGCCAAAAGAGAAAGTACTTTTTGCTATCCATCCTTATACAAGGACCAAAGCATCCTGGCATCGATATAGATGTTTTTCTTGAGCCTTTGATACAAGAGATGGAAACTTTATGGAAGAATGGTATCGACATCATTAACGGTTTTACACGGCAGGAATTTAATCTAAGAGCCATTATCTTCGTCACCATCAATGATTACCAAGCATTATTTGTCTTGTCAGGATAGGTGAAAGGTAAGACAGGATGCACGGGGTGCATTAATGACACCGTATGGTCTTTCCTAGAAGGTTCTAGAAAGGTAGTTTACCTTGGGTATAGACGTTTCTTGGTGGAAGGACACATGTACCGAAGTAAGAAGGTCTATAATTTTTTTGGCGGCAAGCCCGACCTTGAATCTGCTCCAGAAAAATGAGATGGGCACTATGATTTCAACATGGTCAGGACCATTCAGGTTCCTTATGGGAAGATGATAAAAAATGAGAAGAAGAGAGATAGAGATAATCCACCTATCGATGGCGTGCCATTCAAGAAGCTATCGATCTTCTACAAGTACTTGCTGTATTGGCCGAACCTTGAAGTCTGCCATGCCATCGATGGTATGCACCTGAAGAAGAATGTGTTTGGTAACACAATTGATCTTTTCCTAGAGACATCAGCCAAGACAAAGGATACCCTGAAGTCACGACAAGACTTAGTAGCCATTAAGATAAGACAAGACCTTCACCCCTACGATAAGGGGAATGGAAGATATGAACTACCCCCGACTAGCTACAACTTGACACTAGATGAGAAGAAGGCAGTGTGCCAGTCGTTACGGGGGATTAGAGTACCAAGTCGATTCTCATCCAACATCAGAAAACTAGTCTCGATGAAAGATCTATCGCTATCTGACTACAACTATCATGATTGTCATGTGATGTTGATGTTGTTCCTTTCAATTGCAATTAGAGCGATCAAGCTTGTATATGTGAAGATGGTTATCACTTGATTGTGTTACTTTTTCAACAAAATTTCTCAAAAGGTTATTGATGAAGATGAATTGAAACACCTCTATGAATTTATTGGGGAGACTATGGTGCAATTGGAAATATGCTTCCCTCCAAGATTTTTCAATATTACGGAACATCTCATGATTCACATGGTCGATCAGATACGGGCACCTCACAATAATGTCATCTTTAGTCTGTCAACACTTGAGTGTGATTCGTGCTCAAATTAAGGGCCGCTCGGAAGATTGGATCATGAGGGAGCACAAGTGTCGTTTAACCGCATGGTTGAAGCACCTAAATCTACCAGATGGGGAAACCATGGAAGATCAAACGATCAAAAGATTGGCAGTTGGCCCATGTAGGCAGCTCACGTCATGGCAAGGTTATGATATTAATGGATATCTATTTTATACTACAGCGAAGGATAAGAAGACTGTGTCTCGGAATAGTGGTGTTTGTCTTGAGGCCTTAGAGGAGAGAACCGGCCAAAATACCACATATTATGGTGTCATAGATGATATACGGGAAGTCCACTATGGTTCCAATATATAGATCCGTTGGGTCAAACACCCAAAAGGTGTTGAAGTGGACGGCTATAGGCTCACAATTGTTGACCTCAACAATGTTGGTTACAAAGATAGCCCTTGGGAACTTGCTCACAGGTTGCACAGGTTATGTATGTTGTTGATCCTGAAAAAAGACAAAGTACATTGCAGTCCCTGGAAAACAAAAAATCTTAGGAGTTGATTGTATCGAAGATGTTGAAGAATATAATCAGTACAATGAAATGAACCTCTTCATAGACCTACCACAGAAGATGATGATTTTAGAAGCAAGTATAAAGAAAGATGAAATGCCTTGGGCACGCAAGGACGGAGAATTAAGAATTGTTACCGTGTAATATATAACTAGTTTGAGTCTATTTAACTCGTGTAATATGTAGTTTGAATTAATTATCTCATGGACTTTAAATCAATTATGTCATGTAACTGAATCAATTACCTAATACTTTTGAAGTTGGCATATATATTTTTCATTTGAGAAGCACAATAACTTTTGAAGTTGAATGTATGAGTATATGTGAATGTGTTTAGTGGATGTATTTTTTGAATGCAAACTTTTACAATTTATCTCGGATGAATATAAACTTTATATCAAAATTGTAGAGCTCAACGAGACATTAAACTTTATCGTTGACAACTTTTGCATTTGAGATCATTTAATAGCTCAAAAATACATTTTAGAAGAAAAACAAAAGTGGAGAAACAATTTCTAGGGGCGGGTGAATCCATCCCACCACTGGAAACGATTTCTAGGAGCGGGTGACTCCATCACTCGCTCCTCGAAATCCTTTTTAGAGGTGGGTGGTGGTGCCACCCGCCCCTGCTAATGGCACCCTATATATGATAATGCCTGCAGGGAGTTAGCTAAATTTTTGGAGAAGCCCGTGGGATGCCAACAGGCTGCCAAAATTTTCCCCCTCCCTCTCCCAGATTGGTGCCACTCCCCTCCCCCATGGGCTCCGCAACCGTCGGGCCGTAGCGTCGCCTTTCCCATCGTGGCGCCTCCCCGCGCCACCTCTCCACCGCTGGACCGTGCAACACGGGGCGCGCCTCCTTCCCTCCTCTCCACCACCGCGGGGTCGGGTAGCCTCCTCCTTGAGTGCCGCCGCCTTCCAGCCGAGCCGCCTCCTTGCCCGGCCACCTCCTCATCCCTGCTGGCCTCGGGCAGCCTCCTCCCCGAGCACCACCTCCCCACTGGGCCGCCGCCTACCTGCTGCGGGTAAATTTCTTCCATTATTATGTAAACTAACAATTGTAAATTTCTTCCATTATTTTGGACAATCATTGAAGTTAATTTTTGGAAAAATCTATCTTGTCTAAATTATCATTGCAGTTGATGTTTGTGGAATTATCTATCTTATTACAATTTTATTTTGATATTTTTGGCTAACTATGGCAAGTGGAAGTGGTGGCGGCGGCTGTGGAGGTGGCCGCCGTGGTGGTGGCAGATCAGTTCCCAACATAGTAATATCCTTTCCTTCTTTTAATTGATTTTTTAATACATATGAATAAATTCTAAATTTACTTACATACAATGTAGCTTATCAACCCTATTACAATGGGTCAAAGATGTTGTCGAAGTTATAAGTGGTACTTCTCTTGTAATGCAAACCGAAGGTGTTGGTGAACCTCATTTTAAAAGAGTACATATCGCTTTACAAGTACCTATTTGAGATACAGATTTCACCTCGATGTCAACAGGAGAGGCCATCCCGATGGTTTCAATTGCCGCATGGGGTCAAATAGCACCAACGAGTAACTTTTGAGAGGACCGTCGTAGAGACCTGCCTAGAGCAGCTTAAGGATCATGGGTATTTTGTGCCAAACTTGTCATATTTTTGATAAAGTAGCTCGAGGAGGGAGAAAACAATGTGATTGTGACTACTAAGAGACTTTATCGACTTAATCAACATGACATGGTATGGAACATTCTTTTATCATTCTTAACTTTAGTTATGTTACATCTTTTAACTTTCATCATGTTATTATCATATTTTAGGATATATTTGGTACTACCATTGCGGCAACGAGCTTTCATACGATTCTGGATCAAGTCTTGGATGTGTTTGATTTGACTTACATAGGTGGAAACTCGATATTCACCAGAGATTGGAAGTTCCACGCCCATCTCACTTTCTATAGGCCACATCAATTAACGTCTCCATTGTTCGAGATTTATATTAGTGTATGTGACCATCCATATGAAGTGAGAGAGAGTGCACTCATCCGTGCTCTAACTTATTTTGATGAAGTTCTAGGCTGGATGATTGGAGACCTTAACTATGTTCCATATCTAAGGAAGCGAGCCGGATTAGTACGAAATATGTAACTTGTATGGTTGTACCCCTACCCTTTTCTTATGGATTTAAACTTGTTCCCTCTACGACCTTTAAGTATTGATGTACGAACTTGCACTATTATCAGAAATGGTTATATTGTATTGTGGCATGGATGAACCCCTGCTCTTTCCTTATTGATGTAGGAACTAGTTATATAATTTTATTGCATATACAGTGTTTTTTTGAGTGTTGGATCTGAATGGGTTGATTGAGAACCATATTTTAAAAATTTGGCGTGAAAATGGTACAAAATTTTAGCGGGAACAACATTTCCAGAGGCGGGTAATGGCTTCACCCGCCCCTGCAAAACAATTTGCAGGGGTGAGTGATGGCATCACTCGCCCCTGAAGACAGTATTACCAGGGGCAGGTTCACCCTGGAAACGGCTTTGCAGGAGCAGGCTATCTGCCCCCGCAAACAGCTATTTGTAGCTGCGAAAGCTAGGAGCGGGTGGCGCGTTCGCCCTACAAATGTCATTTCAACCGTCCCTAGAAATCATTTTTTAGTAGTGGGTGAACTTATGTTATATAATTGAGAATTATCTTTCTTACTTCCTGTCCCCACATGACATCTTAAAATTGACTCCCTTTTTGTCTTCATATGATTAGGAAATAAAGATATGACAATCAATTCTATCACCACGTTTATTTCAAAAAAAAATCCATCACCACGCATCCAATTCGATAAGTGTGCTAGTCCATGAAGTGCACGCGGAGCTTGCAGAGGTGACATGTCATGCGCTCTATGGGCAATCTCCGAGCCCAAGTAACAGATAGTTTCTTTACTTAGTTTGTTAGCCATATAGGTACTACACATACAGATTACATTCACAATAGTTAGTTTTTTTTTCAAAATACATTATCATCCAATCCCTTTTCTTTTCTCAACTTTTCTCTCTATCCCCGCCCTTCTTTCCTTGGTTCTCAGGTATTCATGGTTTTTTCATGAGAAATTATTTCTTCTACCTCCTCCTTAATTCTCATGCCGCCTTAGCAACTTGTTTACATGACATTAGGATTGTTTGCATGAGAAATCAGCTGTTAGTGACCGTGGCGCATTAATGGGGTTTGTTAAAGTGCTTGTGAAAAAAACGAGTGAAGAAAATCAACTTTGGAGCTGATGGCTCCATCAGCTTGCCTATATTCAAGTGCAGCAAGATCACCCCTATCAGTTCGGCTCAATAGTAAACTGCCTTGTAATTGACTTATCACAGCGATAAGTTGTCCCCTCAGTCTACTTCTACAGCACTACTGATATATATATTATGTCTTCTACATCTTCAAGGATCCTTATGAGGCTACTTTACTATAATAATGTTGATCTCCGAGGGTAATGGAGCCATGTGCTCTGTTTGATTATTGTTTCTTGACTTGTTCTCACTCTAGTTACAACTAAACATCATTCTGGGTTTAATTTCCTGGATAACAAGTCTTTTTTATGTTTTGTAGATCAGACAGCTGAAAATGATAAAGGCAATAGTATTACCTAGCTAGAAAAAATATTGTTTCATAGTATTACTTAACGCGTTTAGCAAAACATTAAAATAGAAATTTAAATTTAAATTTGTGTTCTGGGTTGTGTTAGTGTTGTTGATATGTGAAATAGTGCTCTTGCTGACTTTGAAGGAGTTAGTCAATTGAAAGTCAAGCCTTTTGGAAGGTAGCATTCGATCTTCTAGTCAGTTCTCCAATATGATGTCTATACTGCAGATCCTCTCGTACAAAAATGATGTAATATAATACACGTGGATCTAAGTCGTCCTAACCGGTAATCGATGTCCACGGCCAAATCCCTAGCTAGTCAGACTAGTCTAAGAAGAAGATTTGCTGATCTGCTGTGTCACATGCCATTCCAGCCAACCGATATTATGCAGGAGTCTACGGCAAGTTCTCTAGACTATCACGGCGCTTATTCATCCTTGATCCGGCACACATGCAGCAGTTTTTAAGGGTGCCACATGGCCAGGAGGGATCTGAAACCCTTGCAAATTGTGGATTCAAGAAGATTCTTGTTTGCAGTGCATGATCCTACAACCTTTTTTGCATTCCAAGCGACAGTGCTGAGGATCAGTGTATAATATCCAGCTGTTTCTAGTAGCGAGGGAAATCTTAACGACAGCTTGAGTACACATTGGTAATTAGTGAAGAGAGGTCAAAATCAAGAGAGCTAATTCTATGAGAGAAGTGATTCTGTGAATAAATAATTTTCTTTGATTCTCTAGTATAAACTCTTAAAATCAGGATGGAGAATCTCTTCACGGAATCAGGAGAAGCAACTTTTTTCATCTCCCAACCTCTTAGTTCATTTCAGAGAATCACTTCTCTCTTAAAAACTGTTTGGCAGAGCTCCTGCTGGATTCAACAGGGAATCAGCTCTGGGAGCTCTGTCAAACACAGTTTTCACTACTGGGAAAGCCCATCAGTACCGGTTGGGAACCTCCTTTAGTACCGGTTTCGCAACAAGTACTACTAGTTCGGTACTAAAGGGGACCCTTTAGTACCGGTTGAAATAACCGGTACTAAAGGGGTATTAAAAAAATTAAAAAAAAGATATCCCCACCCGGGCCCCCTCCCCTGGCCTCCCTGCCCAGCCTCCCCCCAATGCCACCCTCCGCCCTCCCCCCGGCCTCGCATCCCGCCAGCGAGCTCGGATCCCGCCACCACCACCACCACTGCATCCTGCCACCACCGCCACCGCCACCCCCGCATCCCGCCGTTGCCGCTCCATCCGGCGGATCCCGCCACTCCATCTGCCGGATCCCATCGCCGCCGCTCCATCCGCTGGGTCTCATCACCGCATCCCGCTGCCCCCGACCTCGCATCCTACCGGCCACTTTGTGCCTCGATGGCTACCGTCGCAGCACCTTGCCCCGCCGCTGCTCCTCGCCTCAAGCACGAGGTGAGGGGCGAGCGGAGGGGGAGGAGACGGGAGGCTGGGAAGGGAGGGAGGCGGCCGGTGGAGGGGGAAGGAGGGACTCCTGGAGGGAGGGAGCTAAGGGAGGCGAGGGAGGCAGAGGGAGGTTGAGAGGATAAGGCTAGCTAGCGGATGGAGAGGGAGGCGGAGGGAGGGTGAGAGGATAATGCCAGCTAGTGCCTCGAGGGAAGGGAGGGGGCTGGTGCAAATTAAAGTCCCCACGTGCGGATGGAGGGAGGCGGAGGAAACCCTTTAGTACCGGGTAGAGACTCCACCGGGTACTAAAGGTGACCCTTTAGTATTGGGTAGAGCCTCCACCCGGTATTAAAGGCCCTCAGCACATTAGTACCGGGTGGAGCCTCCACTCAGTAATAATGGTCACCTTTAGTATCGGGTGGAACCTCCACTCGGTACTAAAGGGGTTAGGGGGGCTCCTCGGGGACTATCCGTTAGGCTCAGTACTAATGCTCATATTAGTACTGGGTCAAAATGGAACCGGTACTGAGCCTCGAAACGAATGCTCAGTTTTCCAATAGTGTTTAGTGGTTGAAGCTTGGTTCTAAAATTAATTATCAAGGCATCACCTCTGTCGACTTTGAAATGCTAGCCTAGCAGCCTCACTACCAATGGCGATAAGATGCGTGCGACATCTCCACTTTTCATACCCTTCCATCCAACCAAATTAAACCTTAGGCAAAGGGAGGTGCTGTCTCCTGTGTGGTGGTTGCATGAACAAATGCAGTGGCAACCAATGATGTGGCATCAAGATCCGCATGGGCTGCCAGCTGAGATCTGCGTTGCAGAGCTAGCTGCGGTGTAGGTGATGACTGCCGATCTTGCAGGATTGCCACTGCCTACGCTGCTGGCGTCATCTCTATTTCTCACGCTGCAGGTTTGTCGCTTGTGGCACATATGTTTCCGATGACATGTCCTCCTTAGAGGCAGCGTCCCTTTGGAGTTCCTGCTCCACGCTGCTAATTAAGTCCCCGGCTGTCAGCTCCTTGTGCATGTCCACTGTCGTTGTGGAGTTATTAAGAGGCTGCCACTCGCCTATACCACTCTGAATTCGATGGATGGTATTAAAGGTCCTAGGCTCCTAGCAACTCTTGCTTGTGTGGTTTTATCAGCCATATGCACATATGGTTTAACTTGTGATTCATGGTGCCACTGTTTCCATTCTTCTCAATCAAGCTTTGTGCGTTGGTGATCGTCAGTGCTGTATATCAAGCTTTGTGCAGCGCCGGTTGTTTCATCGGAAGGTGCGGACTACAATGGTGCATCATCAGATGATGTTGATATGTGTGCATTTCGTGATTCCATTGCAAAATCCTTGATGGAAAATAGAGGGTAGATGCAAAATGGATGGTGCACGACTCACTTTGTATGTAATAGCATAAAGTTGGTATTTTGTATAGGCTTAAAAAAAAAGCTACTCATGCTTGGGATATGCTTTTGTGTAAGCTCGATGAAAGAATGGAAATACTATATGATTATATAGATTAAATTTACTATTTAGTTAATTTATTAGTATGAAATATCAAATGAAACAAATGAAATTGTATTAACCAAGCTCCTTCGGGCCATTCATTACAATTTACCAGGCATTCATTATACAGAGGGTATTTCAGACATTCCACTCTCCAGCTCAACAGCCAGCTATCCAAAAGCTAGGTTGCCAAACAGACTAGCTTATCAAACTAGCAGATTCTCAAGTGAGCTTCTTGGACAAGCTGCTTTTGGAAAAAGCTCCAGCTACCCCAAACGGGGCCGAGTCAGAAGGTTTTTGTATCAAGTGAAATATGATTGACGTAATTATACGTGCATGTGTGCCAATTGCAACAATAATGCACCTACATTTCAGCACTCACCTCGTCAGACACTCAACAGGTACTTTAGTACTGACAACGGTACTTGCCACTTGGTAAGTTTGAAATGTAAAACCGGCGGCGGCCTTCGTATGCATTTTAATACTACAGGGCCAAATATGAAACAAATTTGTCCTGGCTTGAAGACCACGAAATTCGAAGCTATGCCACGAGAGTCGCGAGACCTGGTTTTCTTACCGCGCACTGCCCGGGTACCTAGTTCACACATATAAAGTGTGACCTTGCTTCTTGCCCTAGCTTCTTCAGACTTCCAGTGCGTGCCCTTGCCCGGCCGGCAGCAAATGGAGAAGCTCCGCTGGAGCAGGAGCTCGTCGTCCCCGCGGAACCAGGCGGAGAGGAAGGGCTTCCTGGCCAAGACCGTGGAGCGGTGCCGCCGGTCCCTCAGCCGGCGGCGTTCACCGGCGGCGCCGCCGGGGTGCTTCGCGGTGCTGGTCGGCCCGGAGAGGGAGCGGTTCGTGGTGCGCGCCGAGCGCGCCAACCACCCGCTGTTCAGGGCGCTGCTGGACGAAGCGGAGGCCGAGTATGGGTTCCCGCACCCCGCGGCCGGGCCGCTGGTGCTGCCGTGCAGCGCCGAGGAGTTCCGGCGGGTCATGTCGGAGGTGGAGCGCGACGAGGACGGGGAGAAGGAAGACGTTGCACGCGGCGCGTCCGTTGCTGCCTCGTCCCCGGCGTGGAGGTTCTTCTCCGGAGGAGGTGACCATGCAGGTTATGTGAAGATGAGCCCAGAGCCCCACACGTACGGGCCACTTTGCGAGCTAGCAATGTAACCAATTGACTATTTTGCTCGAGGAGTAGGATAACCATGGATCGTTTCACTTCTATACTCTAGTTCTCTTTGTCTGTTCGAGGAGTGGGTCATATCCTTCACCACATCATTTCTCACAGCAAATTAAGCAGATGCAAATGCAAACCTATAAGGAATATAAGAAAAATAGTCCTAGGCCATAATATGATTTTGGTGATTAATGATAACATAGTCATCGGGACTAATGTATTGGCAAAATATACTTTTGTAGATATTTTATAGGTCCAAGGATGAATTACAAAACTATCAAAATGAGAAGAAAAAGAAAAGACTTGGAAGAATTCTACGGCATCCAAATGATAGTAAAAAATTCAGAGATAGTCTTCTTCTAAGGCTTACAAATGATGATAATGAAGCTGGGACAAAGACACGTGAAGATTTGAAGCGAATCCTGCTGAAATATGCACCGATCCATACTCTGGTACTAGGAACCGTCACCGACATATTCGGTGACCACGGGCAGGGCCAAGGTACGTGCGTGCACTATTACCATCGATTCATACTCTGGTAACAGTAACCGTCACCGAATCAGTCAGTGACCACAGGCAGGGCCAAGTAGGCGCGTGCACTGTTACCACCGATTCATACTCTGGTAACAGTAACCATCACCGAATCAGTCGTTGATCGTCAGCTCAGCTTAGCATCGGCTCAAAATCAGCTTTGAAAGGTTTGGAGTATAATTTGAGCCTCACCAATTCATACGGTGGCTACAGTAATCATGGCAGCGAATGAGTCGGTGATATGCAAAAAGTTACAACGGCTATGTAACGGCTAGTTCTTGGAGTTGGGGCTATATATACCCCATTGCCTGGCCATTTGAGGTGTCTTAGAGTTTGGATAAGCTATAGGCTTGGTTCTCACATACACACAAGTGCTCTATCCACCAAAGCACAAAAGAGAAGGTTAAGGCAATTAGCATAAGGCTAAGGTCTTGATTAGTGCTAGTTTAGGTATTTTAGCACATTGCTTTAGGGATTAGCCTAGAGTCAGGCGAGATTTGCATACTTCCTTTGTATCGGTGTTTGCGCGCACCAAGAGTTGTAAATCCGGGGCTTGTAAGTCTGGTGAGACCCTCCAATCGTATTTGTGGAGTGGCCACCGGTGCTTGTGAGAGGGAGGAGAGGCTCTTGACGTTTTGCCGAAGCTCTACCAAGTGAAGAGCAGCAAAGAGCATCCGAGAGAGGTTAGGCGGAGACCCATTTGCACGTGGGGAAGGTCCGTCGGCTATCCTACGGAGTTACTTGACCGGAGAGTTTATGCCCTTGCGCGGGTATTCCCTTTGAGAGGGGCTCCAACAATGAGGACTAGTGGAAAGCGCTCCAACAATGAGGACTAGTGGAAAGCTTTGCTTTCCGATACCTCGGTAAAAATCATTGTGTCGTCACACTGGGAGTTTGTCTTCTCTACCTCATTTACCTTCCGCATTTCGTATTGCACTTTACATTCTGCGTTTACTTTTCCTAGAATTTCTATGTGTAGTTTATATGATTGAAACCTAAGGTGCAAAACTCTTTTGCGGTAGAGATAGCAACACATAGAAAAACCTAGTGCACATCTAAATAAAGATTGAAATAGATTTTTTATATGTACTTGGAGCCTTAGTTTTTAGAACATCCAATTCAGCCACCCTCTAAGGGTGTCACGGTCCCTTCAATTGGTATCAGAGCCGGTGGCTCATATTTAGACCCTTTGCTTCACCGTCATTGAGCAAAATAACATCCGAAGAGATTATGAGTGATCTCGGTAGGCCTCCACACTTTGACGGCACTAATTTCCCCTATTGGCATGTTCGCATGTCATGTTTTCTAAAGGCAAAATGTTTAGGTATTTGGAGAGTGACAAAACATGAAATGAATCCCATAGCTCAGCCGAACAACCCCACCAAGGCCGATGAAAAAGAGTTGCATCTCAATGCTATTGCTTGGAATTCAATTTTTGAATCTCTTAGCATTGAGGTCTTTAATAGAGTCTATGAGCTTAAAAGTGCACATGAAATATGGACCACGCTCATAGAACTCCACAACAGCACGAGTGACGTTAAGGAGCAAAAGTATAGCTTGATCAAAGAAGCCTTTGATTCTTTTCAAATGTTGCCTGATGAATTAGCTAATTACATGTACTCACTCTTAAATGTTATTGTCAATGAGCTAGATGCAATAGGTTTGACCAAGCTATCCAATGCGGACATCTCAAGAAAGATCATCCATGTTCTTCCCAAGGATAAGTACGCCGCCATCGTCACCTACTTCCATTGCTTCGAAGACATGAACAACTTGAAGCCAACCAAGCTCTTGAACAAGATTATTGCTCATGAGCTATCCATGAAGATTACCAAAAGCCATTCTCCCTTGAGTAAAGATGTTGGCACATCAAGCAAAGAAGAGAAGGAGAAGGAAGAGAAAAATGAAGATAAGCAAGAATCTTCCACATCAAGCAAAAAGGCTCAAAAGCAAGAATCAAGTTCAAGCTCAAGCTCAAGTGAAGCTTCAAGTTCAAGTGAAGAAGAAGAAGAAAATGATGATGAGGTGGAAGATGAAGAGGATGATCAAGCAAGTAGTAGCAACTCCTCCAACGATGAAGAAATCAAGCAACTTGTGAAAGGAGTAAACAAGCTATTCAAGAAGCTCAATTCCAAAGGTGTCCCTACAGAACAATTGGTTCGCTACAACCTAAGAAAAAATAAGAATGAATGTTTTGGTTGTGGTGAGGAGGAACACTACATTGAGTATTGTCCGTTGATGGAAAAAAGACACAAGCAAAGAAAGAAAGAAAGAAAAGAAAGGAAGAAAGAGAAGAAGGCAAGCAAGAAGAAGGCCTTCACAAGCATTGCAAATAGTAGGTTTGATATGACAAGCTCAAGTGATGAAGAAACCCACCGCAAGCCACGTGCCTTCTTATCATCATCAAGCTCATTGCACATTTGCCTTATGGCAAAAGGTAAGCATGATAGCGATGTAAGTGATGATGACTCCTCTCCTTTCATTAATGAGCTTGTGGATCTTGTTCGAAATCAAGAGGTAGCAATAACAAATCTTCTTAATAAAAATAAGGAACTCAAAGAAAAATTGGCTAGCTCATCATCCAATTATAAAGAATTGACTGAAAGGTTTGATGATGTCATTGATCAAAATGGTGAGCTAACTAAGAAAATTGAGGTCCTTGAACAAGCTAAAACTACCTCTAACAAGGCATCCACATCCTTTCAAAATAAATCAAAAAAGGATGCCTCTACTTCTTGCACTGATTTAAATGTTAAATCTTGCTTACCATGTTGCAATGAGACTTGTGACAAGAATGTTGTTGTAGTAACATGATGAGCTCAAGTAAGAAGTGGAAAGGCTCATGAAGGACTTGACAAGGCTCAAGGGCAAGGAGAAGGCTAATGAGAGCAAGAAATAACCTTCTCAAGATAACCATCCCAAGATGGTGAAGAAGCTTGAGAAGGGTGTAACCGTTACTTGCTACTCATACCATCAAGAAGGCCACAAGTCCTATGAGTGCAAGAACAAGAAGAAGGGGGAGCAAAAGAAGAAAGTCAACTCCAACAAAGCCTTACTTGAAGGTTGACAAAAAGAAGAGGACACCCTACCTCCTCAAGAAGAAAGATGACAAGGTGGTGGCTCACTTGACCAACAAGCAAGGCAAGGGGTGGAACCAACCTATTTGGGTGCCCAAAGACATCATCACTACCATGAAGGGCTCCAAGAAGGTTTGGGTTCCAAAGGCGACTTAGAGTCCGCGAGACTCAGGAGGATTTGGAGACTTGGCCACAAGAGAAGAGCATTTCATGCAAGTTCCAACTTAATCAAGATTTGAAGCAAGTTGCAAATCATTGACGAATCCTATGCCCAAATCCTCCAAAGGTAACTAGGTAACTAGATATACTTTCATGCTCTTTCAATTAGCATCTAGTTCCTATGATTGTGTAGGATTGCATGAGAAAATAAATTCCTTTGCATTACCTAGTGTGCAATTTCATATGGTAGGTTGTTTGTGCTTCTCTCTAATCCATGAGCAATCTACATGGTTTATTAGTTGTAGGAAAATGGCACTAGTGCTTATTTCATATCTTTTGTGCCAAGTCCAAGTTATAGGATAACTTCCCAATGTCGTTATTGACTAGTGCATGTCTCTCACAAGTAATTCAAATGTTTGTATGCATATAATTAGGGGGAGCTATCTTATGGTTTGTGATTTTGAGACTAACATTGTTTGTAAGCTTATATGTATGTAGTCTCATATTGAAAGAAATCAATCCCCGGAGATATGCAAGCTTTATCCTTCAAATGGTGCTCAAATGTTCACTTGGTATCTTTGTGTATATTGATATCATGCATTTCAATTCATATAAAGCTATCTCCATGCATAATATATATTAAACAACTCCTCTTATCTTAATTGACTAGTTGTGCATATGGTTTGACATCCACTATATGTATGCACACAGTCTATGTTATGTGAGTTTCATGTTCATGATCTTATTTGGCTTCCACACTCAAAAGATCATGATCTATGAAACTCTTCCTTCTGCTTTTAATGTCTTCTTTTTTTGGTGTTTAATTCCAAAGGGGGAGAATTTTAGCGACCAAAGCAAGTAGACCTTGAAGGGGGAGCCGCCCTTAAGGGGGAGCATGAAAGAAAGCAAGAACCGCAAGTGTAGGGGAGATTGTACATTTCAAGTTTGGGGGGAGATTGCAAGAATTTGGTCTAAGAAAGGGAGAAAAGTGGCATTGGAATACGGGGAGCCTTATGACCACATAAGGGGGATTCCAAATTAGTTTTCAAATTGGTAAGAGCTAGGTATGGTTTACTTCAATTCGATATTCATTGCATATTTCAATTTGCATATGACTCTTGCTCTTGCATTGCATCCAAGCAAGTAGTTGTACTTAATTTCGATATTATCTCTTGCTTTGATTCTGTTGTCATCAATCACCAAAAAGGGGGAGATTGTAAGGAAAATGACCCTAGACCATAATGACTTTGGTGATTAATGACAACATAATCATTGGGACTAATGTGTTTGCAAGATGTAGGTATTTTATAGGTCCAAGGATGAATTACAAAACCATCAAAATGAGAACAAAAAGAAAAGACATAGAAGAATTCTACGACATCCAAATGATAGTAAAAAAAATCCAAAGATAGTCTTATTCTAAGGCTTACAAATGATGGTAATGAAGCTGGGATAAAGACACACGCAGATTTGAAGCAAATCGTGCTAAAAATATGCACCGACACATTCCACCGACTCATACTCTGGTAACAGTAACCATCACCGAATCAATCGGTAACTAGTAATCGTCACCGAATCAGTCGGTGACCACAGGTGGGGCCAAGGTAGGTGCGTGCACTGTTACCACCGATTCATACTCTGGTAACAGTAACCAATACCGAATCAGTCGGTGACCACAGACAGGGCAAAGTAGGCGCGTGCACTGTTACCACCGATTCATACTCTGGTAACAGTAACCATCACCGAATCAGTCGGTGATCGTCGGCTCAGTCCAGCATCGGCTCAAAATCGGCTCTGGACGGTTTGGAGTATAATTTGGGCCTCACCAATTCATACGGTGGCTACAATAACCATAGCAGCGAATGAATCGGTGATACACAGAAAGTTACAACGGCTATGTAACGGCTAGTTCTTGGAGTTGGGACTATATATACCCCATTGCCCGACTATTTGAGGTGGCTTAGAGCTTGGAGATAGCGGCTTGGTTCTCACATACACACAAGTGCTCTATCCACCAAAGCGCTAAAGAGAAGATTAAGTCAATTAGCATAAGGCTTAGGTCTTGATTAGTGCTAGTTTAGGCCTTTTAGCACATTGCTTTAGGGATTAGCCTAGAGTTAGGTGAGGTTTGCACATCTCCTTTGTATTGGTACTTGCGCGCACCAAGAGTTGTAAATATGGTGCTTGTGAGAGGGAGAAGAGGCCATTGGCGTTTTGTTGAAGCTCTACCAAGTGAAGAGCAGCAAGGAACATCTGGGAGAGGCTAGGTGGAGACCCACTTGCACGTGGGGAAGGTCCGTCAGCTATCCTACGAAATTACTTGACCGGGAAGTTTATGCCCTTGCGTGGGCATTTCCTTTTAGAGGGGCTCCAACAACGAGGACCAGGGGAAAGCTTTATTTTCCGATACCTTGGTAAAAATCGCCGAGTTGCCACGCCGGAACTTTGCCTTCTCTACCTCATTTACCTTCCGCATTTCTTATTGCACTTTACATTCCGCGTTTACCTTTCCTAGAATTACCATGTGTAGTTTATATGATTGGAACCTAGGGTGCAAAACTCTTTTGCAGTAGAGATAGCAACACACATAAAAACCTAGTGCACATCTAGACAGAAATTGAAATAAGTTTTTATATATGCTTGGAGCCTTAGTTTTTAAAACACATGGTTCACCTACTGTAACGGCCTCGGATAAAAATCCTTCGCGTTAATCTTAATCCGAGTCCCTGATCACCTGTCTCAGTTTACCAAGCCTAAGTGCTCAACCTCCAGATCTCCTGACCCTCCTGTGATCCGACCCCTCGCCGTGTTTTCCCCCAGTTCCGACCCCGCCGACCCCCAACCCACCGCCGGATCTTTCGAAGTCTTCCCACAACGCCTCCCTTCAATCTGAGCCGTGGACCACCAAGATTGATCGGTGGACCCACGAGATCTTTCTCCCAGATCTCCCGTGACAGGCGCACTCGAGTTGCATGCCCGTTTCAGAGTTCCCTAGCCGCGTGGCTCGACTTCTCCGACACCCGCCGCTCCGCCTTGTCGCCGGCCACGACCGGATGGATTCTCGCGCCCCTTCCCCAATCGCAGTGGAAGCTCCTCTGCTACCCTTTCTGCAGCACCTCGCCGCCCGCGCCCATCATCACATCGCCAGATCCTGGCTGCAGAGCCCGATGCCGCCCGTCTTTTCCGTCACCTCTCCACAGTCGCGCCGCCCCGGTCCTCGCTACGCGACGATTCCTCCTCTGCCAACCCAGACCGCGGCAGCGACAACTCTTTTTCCGCCTTGTCAGAAGCTCCGCCCCGACAATCTGTTGCTCCGCGCTCGCCCGCGCGACCGCAGCCGCCTGTCTTCTCACCTGTGCGCCCTCGTTTCTAGCTCCGTTTCCCCGGTCACTTCCATCAGATCCACCGCATGACGACGCCAACCTCCGCCAAATCTCAACCACCGGCAAACCCGCGCCTGCGCCGCCCTGTCATCGGTGCCCAATGACCGCCGGTGTCATCCCTGAAGTTCTGCTCCACCGCCCTCGTCGCTCAATCGCCGCACCGGCAGAGCACTCCATCGCTTCTTCCCCGACCTTCGCGCCGCTTCCCCTTCTCTCTTCCGCGCAGCTATAAAATGGAATGCCGGAGCCCCGCCGGAGCTCCCCTTCGCCATTGCTGCCCTCCCGCTTGCTCCCCGTTCGTGCTCACAGCGCCACCGCCTAAGTCTGAGGAACTCTCCTCTCCGCTCACACACCACCTCCCCCAATCCACCAGCCACTGCTCCCCGGGCTGCACAAGAGCTTGCTTGTGATCCACAAGAAGCACCGCCGCCGCCGGAGTACCACCGGACATCCTCGCCGCTGTCCCAAGCCTTAGTCTTTCCGCTCAAGCGTGTTCTTTCCCGACCCCAAGCCTCATCTGTAAGACGAAGGTAAGCTACCGACCCTTTGTTCGCCTCGTCCGACCCCTCCTATCCGCCCGACCCCGGTTCCGTCTCGCCCGACCCTGTCTGTTCCGCCGACCTTTCTCCGCCTCGCCCGAGGGCTCGGCTATAACTTTTTCCTTGAACCGAGGGTGTATGTATAAAACTTGGGGACTTTTCAGCGTTAAGTCTGAGAACCCCTAGCACATCTATTCCTCTAGATTAAGGGTCAGATCATAAGTTCTTTCCCATCCGACCCTTATATCTTGATCTCCACCAACTCAAGCGAACTCCCCCACCCTCCTGTAACTTGCCGCAAGTTTCTGGGCTCAAACTTGCAAGTGTTGCTGTTGAAAATAACCGTCTAAATGCTAAACCAATGCATTGCATTCGTGTAGAGCTGCGTCTCGCCGACGGCTTCTACGAGCTGCACCCGGCGCCAGAAGATGAAGGTGTAGCCGAGCTCCTGCCTCCAGAAGCCGAAGCCGCCCAAGCAGACGAGCAGTTTCCCTCCTCCTTGCTTGAAGGCAAGCCCCGGATGCATGAATTCCCTGTGTTTTACCAAACTTGCGCATGCCTTCTTCAACATGCTTGTGCATTTACGTATAGGAGTTATTTGGAACCATAGATGCATAACTTAGCTCCCTTGATCTAAACACTAGCTGTTGGACCGAGTAGATGCCTTGCTTAAATAGGAAACGGTAAAAGCCGAGTGATTTCCTGTCACTCGCGAGTTGTAGGAATTGGTTGTTCCTCTTCTGTTACAACTATAAGGACGATGGACGGGGCAAGGTGTTGGGTAACTCTTTGGTGGTCGGTTGATCGCCCCGTCTGTCTATGAAACTTGCTAAGGCCCGACAGTGGTGGTGTTCGTGATCAAGTGTTTGAAAGTACTAATCTCATACCTAGTATGGGATGGGGAAGCCTAGTACCTGATTGAACTAGGGCGTGGCTTATACCCCTGCTGTCCCTGGAACAAGGTTCCCATGGTGCATCATGTAGGTGCAAGTGCGGTCACAGTACGGTAGAGACCGGGACTGTGGAGCATTGCATACCAAGGGAAGTTTGGGCCTGACACGCGCCTGGGAATTGATGGGGACGGCCGACACAGGAAGCGACCCTTGTGGTGCGTGGATGTCGTGAGATTAGGTTCGCCATGCATGGTTAAGAAACCCGAATCGATTCGTTTGCCTCTCACAGTTTGAGATTGCTTGATCGCTATGTCACCCTGAGTAATTAAAGGAATCTGATGATGACATGGTCTTGATGGTGATGTATATACCTTTGGTTGGTTCTATGTTTGTTTAGAAGTAGGTTGCAAACTTAGACCGGATAATAAACTTAGAACCTGAGCTAAAACTTGAAAGTAGGGATACACCTAGCGCTTTTGGCAAACCAACCCCTCAGCCAAAAAGCCGTGCATGTCTAGAAGTGGTGGAGTAGCGTACTCCCTGTCGGTTAAGTCTTGTTGAGCTTAGTAGCTCAGCCTTGTTGTGGCTCTTCTTTTTCAGGTGAAGTTGCTGCCTCTGAGCCTCCCTTTGCTGGCACTTGGCCGCCCCAACTCCCTCCGGGTTGGACGGTTGAGTGGGATCCCTCCTCGGACGGCGAGGAGAGAGATCACTGATGTCCCGGTTGGCCTCACCAGGGATATCCGACCCCGACGAAGTAGCTTCCGCGCGTTGTTTTACCTTCTGTTGTTTTTCTTCTGAACCTTGTAAACTCTGATGTGTTTTATGGCCAAACTAAATGGTTAATTTGTTAACTCGGTGGATTTATTGTATTCTCTGGAACCACTCACCTTCGTGTGGGTTTGCTATTCGGTCCTGTTCAAGTGGTTAAATCGGATGAAATCCGACGGTACTTCGTGTTTACTTGGTTAAGGCATGAGTGTCGCGTATCAGGCGGCTTAATCATGTTTAATCAAGCAAATCCGAAGTGGATCCGCCACACCTACCCTCTCTAACGATGTCACGGTCCCTTCATAAGCAATTGAGTCATCCCATAAAATCCATAAGATGATCCAGCTCGTGAGCGTCGTTCCATCAAACGTTAACCGAGTCCTTGTTTTTATTGGACTTTATATATATATATATATATGAACTTTTGAGATTTTATGTTTTTCATATTTTTTTTATTTATGGGGATCACGATGATTTTTTTTTCTTCATCATAGAGGCATGGCTGAGTTGATGAGCCGAGGCCCAACAAGAGAAGTCGAATAAATATTCGAGTTTTAGAAATGTGTTATTCATAAAAGAACCCCAATGGCATTTTCTACCCCGAATGAACATCAAACCATAATATATCCTATATCAGTTTCATTTTTATTTACAAATTAATTATTGATGCAACTAAAAGGTTTACTATCAAAGTAAATATTTAAAAAATAGAAATATTTTATGGACTATTCACATCCTAAAATAAAAAAAATTGGGTGTGACTTTTTTCTCGACTTTTCATAAATTAAACTTAATTTGATTAATGTTTATTTAATTTGTTTATAACTAAAAGCTTATATCTCGGGTTTTCATAATTAAATGTTAATTTGACTAATATGAATATAAATGTATTTTTAATTATATTTGGTTAGTTCAACCCAAATCATAAAGTTATATGCTTAGATGCTTTTACATGCTGCTTTTAAAATCAAATGTTTAATTTGCTTAAAATTGTACTTAGATGTTTATAAGTAAAATTGGACTAAGCTTTACATCATCTTTTCGTATGTAAATATGACTTGATTAATTCCAACTAAGGGTATTTCTCTTAAATATCTTTACATTGTTTTTTTCAACTAAAATAAATGAAGCATGTAGCTCCTATCTTTTCTTTTACAAATCCAAACCTCTCGGTAGCTGTACCTTTTCAACCTTAGTTCCTTGCGTTCGTGTGATCCTAAAATTGAGCCCTATCCTTTAGTACACTCTTTTTAAATCTTTTCTTTTGATTGGTGTATTATTTTTAGTTGCACTTGTTTGTTTGCTTGTATGTTTGATTGGCTTCGAGTAGAAGGATTGTTGTTCGAAAGCTTTGAAGATTAAGAGCTTCAAGAGAGCAAGAGCTGAAGAGCAGTAAGAGTAACTTTTCATTGGAGAAAGGCAAGTATCACTAACCATCCTTCTATCTATACTTATTTACAAGAATATCTTACATTAATTGGAACATGGAGCGACCACCTAGGAAAACAGTACAACCATAAGACCAACAAGCTCTAGTCTTGGCTAATTAATCAGAGACTCTAGTTTGTGATAGTCTTACCAAAAAGGTAAGAGGGGCTCATAGGTTGTGCGATGGCTTGTCCAGCCAAGGGGCGTACGCACCACTTGGGGGAGGGTTCATCCCCTTATGAGGAAACATTAGCGGGTTATCACTTATTAGGGAATCTTTGTAAAAGCCTTGTAGCGTCCCTATGCAGTCACTCCTTGGTAGTGTGATAAGTGGCTACTTTTGCACAACATGGTTGGGTCTAAAGTTCTCTTGAACTTTTACGCAACTTATGGTGGAAGTGTACAACCTCCGTAGAGTGTAAAACTGTTATAACAGCCGTGCTCACGATCAAGAGCAGCCTGGACCCTCATATGATAATTGAACTTAAATATGGACTTAAATCGTTATTCTGATTATTTCTTGTGGCCTTCCTGTGTACCAACCACAAGTATACTCACCCTTGCTTTTTGCTGCTCAGATGAAGGTGTGTGAAGTTTTCTGAAGATGATGTTGTGTTCTAGGCGTACGCAACCCCCAGTCGATTGCATGTGAAGTTTGGAGCGTCCGTTTCCAGGATTAAGCATAAATCTCTGATATACTCTCTTGTTCTTTACGTGATAATATTGTTGTATTCACTTATGATGCCACTATATGTATGAAACTAGATCTTGGTATACATATAGGTAGCACTTGGTTTTGTTTTAAAATCGGGTATGACAGGTTGTTATTCTGATCTTTGGACTTGAACATATATAAACATGCCAGCATAATCTGGACAAGTCAAAATGTCATCTTAAACTTCATACTCCATATGAAGTGACAATAAAATTAAGAACATATGAACTAACCTTTCTTGAATTGTCACCTCATTTTGTGCTCTACCCTTAATACGGGTTAAACATTCAACAAACATGTTTATGTTTTCTTGAATAGCAGACCAGCCGTGTATGAGGGAACTTTCGAGTACAATCTAAGTAATTCGTGTATATGCTTGGAATTAAAATCAAGTAATTCGTGGCAAAAAGTTATCCTCTTTTTGCTATGGTGTATTTATCTTCTTGAGCGTGCTGCAACTAGTAAGTATTAACTTTGACGAGCCTGGCACGACCATGCATGACCATCACTGGCCAGTGGTCACAAACAACAATTGACGGGTAGTGCTAGTGCCAAGTGCCAGCGCATGCGCCCTCACCAAATCCCTTGTCTCCGTGCTCTTGCAGTTCCTCACATCTTCGCATAGTATGTCCGTAGTATGCGTTTGGGCAGTGCCTTGGCTGGCAAGAATATAATGTACTCCTACAAAGTTAGTCTAGTCTTGACTCTTTTTTTAACAAAGGTTAGCTAACCAATTTCCTAAGGCCCCGTTTGTTTCGATGGAATTGAATTCCATCCTAATAATCATAATTTAGACACAAATTAATTAAGCTAATATAATTGTATGTGGAATATAGTTGTATATTATAGTTGGTGATATGGGAGAGATACTTGTATGCTACACTTCTACTATAGAGAAGCAAGTCTAAGAGCGTGCTATAAGAATTGAATTCCATCTAATAACCATAATCTATAGAATCAATTTCCATCTCCCACCCCATGAATTTAAGGTAGGCTTATATCTAAACTTTGGAAAGTTGTGGAATGCCACATTCCAACATAAATTAGCCTACTCCATTAAATAGATAAATAGATTCCAATTCCTTGGACCCAAACGGGGCCTAAAAGAAAAGGGTTTGAAAGCAATAGGCCATGAGCCGCCAGATAGTGCCAGTGTCGGTGCATGTCGCCGTCGTCCGCACGAGCATGTATAAGAGCAACTAAACCGATGATCAGCAGGGTCATGGAAACTTGGGCAGGAAGAAATTGCCCACTAACCAAACTCATGCTCTTTTGTCATAGAAAAAATAGCACAAATACAAGTGGGAGCACTATTTTTAAAATTTGCACTTGACTTACCACCATTTGGTCCTCCTCCGGTCTCTATTTATACTCCACCCATGCCAGAGAGAGCCTCCCTTTGTCTCTCTCCCTTTGGCAACTTAACGCCATGGACAGAGGGAGCCTGGGCTTACTTGTTCCCACAAGGACGCACGAGAGGCTCCACCACGGTGGCTTGCTCCACAACTCGTCCAGTAAGCCTCAAATCATATATCCCTGCACCAGCAAGCAAACTTCTCTTATTAGTATCCGTAGAGATGCTTCCTCGAGTCGGCCTAGCATCCTCATTAAGTCTTCCCAAAATATAAGACATTCTATGGTTTCTATAGTCACGTTTGATTATTTTGTTTTTTGTCACTTGCCTTTCTTAAATAAATAAATATAAACAAGTTTTTTCACAAACCCGTAAAAACTTTTTTAGCAAAAGCAGTTAACACGGTTTATTAATTAGAGAGGAACTCCGCACAAAGTTATCTTTATCTTTTCTACCGACTCGTTACACCCAAATTCATGGCTAACAAAGACTGAACAATAAAACAGGTTTTTTAGGATAAAGGCTATATATCCAAACAACCCCTATGTTGATGAAATATATCTCCAACCAGCAGCTGATGAAATAAACCTGAGTAAGAATTGAATAGTAAAAATATTTCCTTTTCTTCTTGAAAAGCTCTGCAAGTTACAAGAAAAAACAAGATCAGTTTGAAAATCGTTGGAACAGCAGCATGTCAAAATTTCAATCCTTATATGTATTTGATTGCTTCTTTTTCTTGAGCACTGATGACATGAACGGTAGTTACTAACTCCTATGTAATACTTGCAAGAGAGAAATACAAATTAGTAAACTAATTCTGCCTTTTTTTGTTTTTGACAAACAAATTTTGGAATGCAATAATGCAGATCCCACTATGTTGCAATATTTGCGAGAATGGCCAGAGCTATATTCACCTAGCTTCTGGATGGGTGCTTTTACATTGATGCAACTGATATTCATCATAAGTATGTCCAGTCAATATCTGATCAACCAAATAAGTTGGTGCAGACAGAGATTGAAGATTGCAGCTCCTGATGAGCATTCATATCAGGACCAAAAGAATACAGTCATAAAGCAGGGTGTATCATATCAAGCAAGCAAAGCATGCTGCCTGCTTATGTTAGCAGTTCATATTCTGCGGGTATTCTTATTGCAGTTCAATGAAAGACTAAGTAATTGCATGTATCCATCTTGTGTGCTAAGTGAAGGCTTGCAGGTGTTATCCTTCATAATATTGTCAATAGCAGTATTCAATTTTCAGGAAACAAAATCTACTAAACTACCATTGATAGTTCGATCATGGTGGATATTAAACTTTCTGCAATCAATTACCATGGTGGTATTTGATCTCAGATCAATTTTATCGGATCATGAACACATAGGATACAAAAAATGGACCAATCTGTTCAATCTTGGTGTTTGCACTTATCTGTTTGTAGTTTCAGCCAGAGGAACAACAGGGATCAGGATAACTTTCACAGATAGCAGCATAACAGAGCCACTTTTGACCCCATCTGTAGGACAGCAGATGGAAGCTGAAAGGACATGTCTATATGGAAGGGCAGGTATTCTACAATTTATCACATTCTCTTGGATGAATCCTATCATTGCTATTGGATACAGGAAAACTCTAGATCAGAATGATGTGCCAGATCTTGATGGGAAAGACTCTGCCGAGTTCCTCTCTGATTCGTTTAAGAAAATCATAAATGATGTTGAACACAGGCATGGTATAACTACTTCATCAATATATACAGCAATGTTCTTATTTGTTAGACGGAAAGCAATGATCAATGCAGCACTTGCTGTGCTAAATGCCAGCGCATCCTATGTTGGACCATCATTGATTAACGACTTGGTGAAGTTCCTTGCAGGAGACAGGCAATATGGACACAAAAGAGGTTACCTTCTTGCTTTAGCTCTTCTAAGTGCTAAAGTTATACAAGCAATAGCAGAAAGTCAGTGGCGGTTTGGAGCTCAACAGCTCGGGATGCGGTTGCGAGCTGCTTTGATATCTCACGTCTATCAAAAGGGACTACAGTTATCCTTCAGTTCGAGGCAGAAGCACACCAGCGGAGAGATCATAAACTACATGGATGCAGATATACAAAGGATATCTGATTTTTTATGGTACACAAACTACATATGGATGCTACCCATTGAGCTCTTTCTAGCTGTCTGTGTTCTCTATCAAAACCTAGGGGCTGGGGCCTGGGCTGGTTTAGCAGCAACACTGGCAGTAATGGTTTGCAATATTCCGCTAACCAGCATGCAAAAAAAGTTGCAAGCCAAGATCATGGCTGCTAAAGACGAGAGAATGAAGGCAACAACAGAAGTTCTTAGAAGCATGAAAATACTGAAACTTCAAGCATGGGATATGCAGTACCTTCAAAAGATAGAGGCTTCACGAAGTGAGGAGTACAAGTGGTTATGGAGATCTCAGAGGTTGTCGGCTTTGACAACACTTGTGTTTTGGGGGGCACCTGCATTTATATCCTCTGTAACATTTGGCTCATGCATATTGATGGGGATTCCTCTAACTGCTGGTAGTGTTTTGTCTGCCCTTGCAACATTCCGGATGCTACAAAATCCAATCTTCAGACTTCCTGACTTGCTTTCAGTGTTTGCTCGAGGTAAAGTTTCAGCAGATAGAGTAGCAAAGTACCTACAGGAAGAAGAACTGAAATGTGATGCAGTTACACAAGTGCCAAGAAGTGACACATGCTATGCTGTGGAGATTTATCAAGGAACATTCAGCTGGGAACTTGAGACCACTTCTCCAACTCTCCCAGATGTACAGTTAAGAGTAAAGAGAGGGATGAAAGTAGCTATCTGTGGAATGGTCGGCTCTGGAAAATCCAGTCTATTGTCATGCATACTTGGGGAGATGCCAAAGCGAAACGGGACTGTCAGGGTGAGCGGGAGCAAAGCATATGTTCCTCAAACTGCCTGGATCCTGTCCGGGAATATCAGGGACAACATTTTATTCGGAAATCCATATGACAAGGAAAAGTATGAAAGGATAGTACAAGCTTGTGCACTGACTAAAGATATTGAAATGTTTGCAAATGGAGATTTGACTGAGATTGGTGAAAGAGGAATAAACATGAGCGGTGGCCAGAAGCAGCGGATTCAGATTGCAAGGTCAATGTATGAGGATGCTGATATTTACCTCTTTGATGATCCTTTTAGTGCAGTAGATGCTCACACTGGAAGTCAGATTTTTAAGGTAGGTTTTGTAGTTCCAAGAAACGCACAAATATAGTACTAACCATTTAGGACTTTTAGGACAGTAGTCGGCAGATATTCTAAGCAATAAATAATTGGATCATGCAGGATTGTGTAATGGGAATTCCTAAAGACAAAACAGTACTGTACGTGACCCACCAAGTTGAATTTCTTCCAGCTGCAGATCTTATACTGGTAGGTGCCTAAAATAGCTTTTTGTTTAACTATTCATGTCCAAAGGAGATGCCAAGCAACTAACCATGTGGATGAAAGTTAACAGGTGATGCAGGGCGGAAAGATTGTGCAGGAAGGGAAATTTGATGAGCTCCTTCAAAGGAATATAGGATTCGAAGCTATAGTAGGAGCCCATAGCCAGGCACTTGAATCTGTCATGTATGCTGAGAGCTCCAGCAGAATATCCTCAGATAATCAGAAATCAGCAGATACAGAGGATGATTTAGATGCAGAAAACAAAACAGATGATCAGCTTCAGGGCATAACAAAACAAGAGTCAGCACGCGATGTCTCACACGACACCAATGACAAGGGAAGGTTAACACAAGATGAGGAGAGAGAAAAGGGAGGCATTGGCAAGAAAGTTTATTGGGTGTACCTGAGGACAGTTCATGGTGGTGCCTTAGTTCCAATAATAATCGCTGCACAGCTATTATTCCAAATATTTCAGGTAGCAAGCAACTATTGGATGGCATGGGCATCCCCTCCATCATCTGCAACCAACCCAACCATTGGATTAGGCCTCCTTTTCTCTGTGTATATAACACTATCTATGGGAAGTGCACTATGTATCTTTGCCCGCTCCATGCTCACATCACTAATCGGTCTGCTAACATCAGAAAAGCTCTTCAAGAACATGATCCACTGCATCCTGCGTGCCCCAATGTCTTTCTTTGACTCCACACCTACTGGGAGAATTTTGATCAGGGTTGGTTTTATGAAAATTTTATACTGCATCACATGCCCTAACAGTACTAAAGTACGAAACTAATGTGTGTTTTTCATGTAACAGGCCTCCAGTGACCAACGTGCTCTAGATATGGACATAGCAAACAAGCTTAGTTGGTCCATGCTTTCAGTCATACAAATCCTGGGGACCATTGGTGTTATGTCACAGGTTGCATGGCCAGTTTTCGCCATCTTCATTCCAGTGATGGTTGTCTCTGTCCTTTATCAAGTACGAACTCTTAGGCAAGAACTTCAGATCTTGCTTACAACTTTGGTGTTCTCTTTACCATTATGCATATGGTTACTATTGCAATCAATAAATTAAAGGAAGCTTAAATACCAGTTTTCTGAATCCATATACTTTGTATAATGTGCAGCGCTACCAAATACCAGCAGCAAGAGAGCTGGCTCGTTTGAATAAAATTCAAAGGGCTCCAATCCTACACCATTTTGCAGAATCACTTTCAGGAGCATCAAGTATTAGAGCATATGGACGGAAAGATCGTTTCATAAAAGCAAACCTTGGTCTTTTTGACAGTCACTTCAGACCATGGTTCTATAACTTCGCTTCCATGGAGTGGCTTTCTCTCAGGCTAGCCATGCTATCCACTCTTGTCTTTGCGGTTTGTTTGATTCTGCTAGTCAGCCTTCCTGAAGGTTTATTGAACCCAAGTAAGATGTATATGCAAAGCCCTTGGTGATTACAGAAGCCTCAATATGTCTTATGTTTAGTGATTTTCAAACTAATATAATTACACATGCAGGCATTGCTGGACTTGCAGTGACTTATGCATTGAACCTCAACTATCAGTTGACGTCTATGATTTGGAACATTACCAGCACAGAGAACAAAATGATATCAGTAGAAAGAATATTACAGTACTCAAGGATACCTAGTGAGGCTCCTCTATTAGTTGACTACTGCTGCCCACCAACTAGCTGGCCGCAAAATGGAACTATCAGTATAAGATGCTTGGAGGTATGTGAAAAAGAATCATGAGTTATGACCTAACATGAGTGCAAACATAATTTTATTTCACCAATGATTTTAAAAATCTTTTGCTGAGTTGGTAAAAAAAATTAATTTATTCATTAACGTTGAAGTTAAATAACCATATGCACAAAATAACAGCAAGCTGTCAGAAAAATTCATCTCACGAAAGCGCTCGGTTTATAATAATTATATAAATAATCACGTAGCTCTTACTTTTTATTTTCTACATAATAAATGAAACATGTACTATGTATTTTATCTCAATATATGCATTAGCTCAAATGGAGCCATCTAATGTGACTTTTTGCTTTTACTGTTTTACAGGTTCGATATGCAGAGCATCTCCCATCTATTTTGAGAAGCATATCATGTACAATTCCAGGAGGGAAGAAAGTGGGGATTGTAGGACGTACTGGCAGTGGAAAGTCAACTTTTATCCAAGCCCTTTTCCGGATCGTTGAACCACGGGAAGGCACAATTAAAATCGACAATGTTGACATCTGCAAAATAGGGCTGCATGATTTACGTGGCAGACTTAGCATCATTCCACAAGATCCAACCATGTTTGAGGGAACCGTAAGAGGGAATCTTGATCCACTAAATGAGTACTCTGATCAACGTGTGTGGGAGGTAACTTAATCAGCTACAAATACCATCATGATAAAGAAAACCTTAATTACCATGTGAAATAGGGATAAGTCATAAATTAATATGTTTCCCTCACACTGCATGTTTGATACTACCACCAAACTTTAAATGACTGAAGCCAGAATGGGGGAATGGATGTAATTGTTATAGTATAAGTGCACCAACTGTACATTGCAATTAGTAACACAATACAATTCCTAAAGATTTTCTGGTAACTCATAACCAACCCGATTGAAATTCATAATCTATTGACATAAAAGTGAACAGAAAAGGGAAAGTACCACTCAAAAGAAAATGATGACTAGAGGGAGTGGAGACAGCCACCTGATCAGAATATTGGTTTGCTTATTTTGTTCAGGTATTGGACAAATGCCAGCTTGGCGATATAGTTCGGCAAAACCCAAAGAAGCTGGATTCAACAGGTAATGCACTATTTCAGGTCTAGTGGCCAATGTGAAAACGTAGTGTTCATGGGTAGGTGGTACTGTAGTAGTTACCATAGTCTTGTAGGTAAGGATATCTTCAATGAGACTATAACCAAACGGGATACCCCCTGCAGTTGTCGAGAATGGAGAAAACTGGAGCGTGGGCCAGAGGCAGCTGTTTTGCCTTGGTAGGGTTCTGCTAAAGAGAAGCAACATCCTCGTACTTGATGAGGCAACTGCTTCAGTTGACTCCTCCACTGATGCAATTATCCAAGAAACCGTCCGCCAAGAGTTTCGGGATTGCACAGTGCTTACAGTGGCACACAGAATCCACACGGTTGTTGACAGCGATCTCATCCTCGTCTTCAGTGAAGGTATAAGGCCCGGGTTCAATGAACAAACAGCAGTCCGCTGCATGTTATTGGAGGACCTAGCTGCAGTGATACTAAAATCCATACTGTTTTATGATGAGCAGGGAGGATCGTGGAATACGACACTCCGTCGAAATTGCTGAAGAACGAGAACTCTGAGTTCTCCAGGCTCGTCAAGGAGTACTCGAGGCGATCCCACTGCTCCAGCGGCAGAGGAAACAACTGTAACAGGGGCAACTAGCACAGCATGAAGACAGGGATTGAAGTGAACTTCAAAATCAATCGTAGTGGCCTAGTGGGTGGCATAGCACTAGCTCCTAGCTAGACTCAGTTATTCTGTTGCTGATGGGATCAAACGTCCTGTATAAGAAAAATAAACGATAAGAAGCACATATTCTGCGTAAATGTGTGCACGCGAATGGTGACAGTAGGACGTTTTGCCTTTTTCAACTGTAATACTTGATTGGGGCCTTACACATCGCAGTGCGTCCGGTCAGGCATTCCATCGAGCAGGCGACGGGCATATGGCAGTGCGCTCGAGGCCGGCGCCTACTTAACGGCGCTATCCCTCGCCTACCGGCTATTGGAGAAGGAGGAGGTGGGAAAAACGGGCAGGCGGGTCGTCGGTGTCATCGCCGGAGCGGGGTTCGGGGCGGAGGAAGGGGGACGATGGGTGGCGGCCGTCGGCTGAAAGGTTGGGGAGGGCGGGAAGCACAGCAGAGCCGCAGAGATGGTTCGTGTCGGCTTGGCTTGCGTTAGGATATGGAGCTGGCTCGGCTCAAAAAACAAGCTAAACTACCTCAAACACGGCAAATCGTGCTTAGAGCAGTCAGTGTGTTCTAAAAGTTATTTTTCGTTTTTCTCTTTTCTCTTTGAGTATCCATCGGCGCACCGCAAGACGCAATGCTAGATGAAAAAACTCGGCATCGATGACTCTAGTTTTCTTGATGCATAACTACTCCAATAGCATGCTGCTGCTCCCTGTCAGTGAGAAGGAAACTATAATGGGAGAAGAAAACAAAGCATCGTTGGTTGTGGGTGTTAAAATCCGGCAACCTACCAAGGAGAATACCTAAGGTAGAGTCTTGGTTGGTGGGTGTCGCCAAAATCAGGAACTCGATGGTATACGTAGGCACGCGATTTAGACAGGTCAGACCGCTAGATCGCGTAATACCTATGTCCTGTGTGTTATTTGCTTGTATTCAATTGAACTTTCTAGAGAGGGTCCCTGCCTGTCCTTATATATTGGTGGAGCAGGATTAAGGATCGGTTATTTTACAGGAATACCAGTCGGATTCGACCAGAGAGTCCTACTCTAACTGCTATGAGTAGTTTCCGAGTCCTCGACTAGTCCCTGTCCTCCACGTAGACTACATCGTCCTGCACCATAGTCTCCATGTCTGACACGTCTTGGTGCACAACCCTATATATGGGTCTGTCCAAATCTTCTGATGGGCTTGTGGATGTATGTACGACAAGCCTCGAGTACATTTTAGTCAAATGCAGCAGTCCCGAGTACCTTTACAGGCTTCATCGACTAGTTTTTTATGCTCTTTTGAGTACTCTGTCAAAGTTGAGCCTTCAAGTAACTCGAGTACTGCCATGCGGCTAGAATGCGCTCAAGCCTCATCCGACGCTATGTTGAATATCTGTCCTTGAATTTATATATGGAAGTGCGATGAAAATTGCACTTCATATGGAGTAGCCCCCGAGCCTTAGGTTGAATCGAAGAATCAGGCTGAGGGTCAATCTGCATTCGCATTGTCTTCACTTTAAACTCCAGAGAAAAAACTTTTTAGCCGACGGGCACGTGGCACACAGCCCCCGAGCTATTACCCGATTAGTTTTAGGAGGTATAAGGGTCAACCACCAGTCATTGTGACCGTCACCAACAGTAACTTTATCTTTTGTGGTAACTTCGGAAACTGATGGCCATATGCAAATTTTGCGACTAGTGGCGAAAACATTAGGCCATTACCTCCGTTTACTCCGCCTCTGTTATAAATAGACGGGAGAAATTACCCCTCCTGTTTACTTTGCCATTTGCATCTACTATTTGCCTTTGCTGAAAACCTTCCCCCCGAGCGCCACCACAATCCAATCTTAGATCGCCAATGCCGCCTCCCCCCCTATCGAGCTCCCGAGCATATGCGCGTGAAGAGGCTTGCAACAATCAGGATGGGGAGGAAAGCTGCTGGTGCCAAGGGTGCTGAGGGTTCCAAGAAGGGATCCAAAAATGGGAAAGAGTCACAGCTGCCTCCGCCCAAGTACGGAAAGACGAACCAGATCGCGCTGCCGAATCAGGCCTTAGCTTGGAAGAGGTCCACCCTAAAGGAGCAGGAGATCCAGGCCCTGTTGACGGCGAAGCTACTGAAGGATCAAGCAGTCGTAGGGTGGCAGTGTAACTATGGTAATGTGTGGCCATTTGGGATGCACCCCGACGAGACAGTAACTTTTGCGCACTTGTTGAGCGGGGTTTTGCTATCCGCTCATCTGATTTTCTTCAGGGTCTTCTGGATTACTACAAGCTTCAATTAGTCCACCTCAACCCAAATGACATCCTCCATATCTCTATCATCGTGCATTTGTGTGAAGGTTTCTTGGGGATTCAGCCCCACTTCCAGTTGTTCCGCAAGATATTCGAGGTGAAGCCGCATCCAAGAATGGAGCACAGTGAAGTAGTCAGAGGTGCCGGAATTCAGATCTGGGAGAAGAGTAGTAGTCTGTATTTGGACTACCAAACAATTAAGTCACACTCTGGGTGGAAGGAGAGGTGGTTCTACATTGAAGACCACGAACCAAAGCTGCCAAAGGTGACTGGTCACTGCTTGGAGTGGAACAATAGGTGGATTGATGAGCCAACGTTCGGGAGCAGTCTCCAAGTACCCGAGCTTTTAGCCAAGATCGCCCATCTGAACAAGCAAGGACTGACAGGCATTGGAGTGGCCTTCAGTTTCCTGAAGAGGCGAGTACAACCCCTGCAACTCCGGCACACATGGGGTTACGAGTACTCAGGCCTTGATGATCCGTCAAGGATGTCACCTGAGGATATCTCCACTGATGAAGTGATGGCAAGGCTGAAACACATGTTCAAGAACGTCGATGAGATCTCCCAAATAGTCTTGGCATTTAACTCCTCCAACCCACCAAGAGCAGTATGTACCCGTGGCCGTAGCCCCCGAGTACCTATTTGTTGTTGATCTTCTGTTCCGATTGGTCTCCCTTTATGCAGGAGGATATACTCGTGTTCTTTTCACCCCCTCCTCCACCCGGTGCCGATGATGTTGAAAGTGCACCGCGAGTTTGTGGGTGGAATATGGCTATATTGGGGGCCACCCAAGAGGAGGAGGAAGAAAAAACTGAGTCCCTCAGCAACTCAAACACTGATGCCGCTGAGGATTTTGTTGTGCAGTATCGTGCCTCGGACGAGGCCGGGGCATCCTTTGGCTCATCAAAGCGTCTTGCGGAAGATGAGCTTGAGGCCAATTTGGCCCCACTGCTAAGGAAGAGATGAATAGTTGCCAAGACGCGCACTTCAAGGAGTCTTCGCATCGTCTAGCACGCGCCTCCACCGGTAATAACCTTCAAGGAAGGGTAGAACCCTGAGGTGCGAGTATGATTGTATATGCATGTTGATCTCATGGATACTAAGGATGGCAACGGGGCAGGTTCGGATCGGGTGGAGTGCCGAGGCACCCAAAACCGAAACCCGAACCTAAAACCTGAATTCGACCTGAAAACCGATTTGGGTGAAAATCCATCCCTGAAATCGAAATCCGCGGGTACCCAAAACCTGATGGATTAACCAAAACTCGAACATGAATAGTACAATATAGTATAACAATCTTAAACAATACAGTAACAGTATAGTACAGCAACAATTTCACTAACAATTTCAGCAACAGTACAACAACAATACCAGGCGCAGTACAGTAACAATACAGGTCTTAAACACCAAGTTCAGGGACAATACAACAACAATTTCATGGACAAGTTCACAGCAACAATTTCACTGAAATTACAAGTTCATGGACAAGTTCAGAGATCACAACAATAATTTTACTTAAATTACTAAAATGTTGAACGCAATGTAAATTCACAAGTTGAAAATAGAAGCAAACAACAATACCATTTCTTCATCTTTTTTGTCAAGACAAGTCATCAAAACACCAACAAAAGTGGACTGAGAACCTGCATTGATATAGTATTCACAAATTAGTTTTATTGCTTATCCGGAATGAAGAACACATACTTATAGAAATTGCACTTACTGACTTACCCAACATGTCGGCATGAGACCATGCTTGCATGCACATAAGGGCTTGTATCATTGATGGTGCAAGCCTACTATGATGTGGACTAATTATTCTCCCACCTGTACTAAAGACTGACTCGGATGCCACCATTGTCACAGGAATAGCAAGGACATCACGTGCAATTTTTCGTAACGTTGGGTATTTCAGCCCTACATGTTGCCACCACTAAATGATATCCAGCTCTTGTGTCCTAGGCAGCAATGGCTCTTCCAAGTACAAATCTAACTATGTATGCACATAAGTGGAGGTCACAACTAGCTGCTTGGACATGTAATCATCAAAAGTGTCCATCCAATCCTCATCATCCATCTGAATAGGAGCATTAGGTCTAGTTTGAGCACCATCTGTTGTGGCAACATCCTCTATAGCACCTTGGTAATCCAAAACCAGATTGCACAACAAGTCTTTCACTTTGTTGACAGCTTCCATAGCTAAACTTTCTAACCCATGAATTTTGAGAAAAAGAGCATTCAACAGTTGCAATTTAAACCTAGGATCTAGGATAGCAGCAATAACCATCAAACCATGCACATCTGACCAATACTTTTTGAACTTTTCTTTCATTTTAATAGACATTTCTTCTAACTTAGGAGCATCATGGCTTTGCCACTTCCTAATTGCAAAAAAAATGTTGCATATTTTGGGGAAAAAAGGTTGGCTATAACATATCTAGTGCCTGACAGTAGCTCAGTTACATCATAGAACATCTTTAACCTGTCACAAAGATCTATAGCAAACTTCCAATCATCTTCAGATGGAACACATGGAGCACGAGAAGCAAGGCACTCAAAAACATCTTGGTAAAGTAGTGCAGTGCTAAGCATAATATAAGTTGAGTTCCATCTAGTTTTACAATCAAGAGCAATTCTTTTTTTCATATTTTCCTTTCATTTGTGCTGCCATTTTCTCAAACTTATCATGTCTTTTAGGAGCGGCCAACCAGTATGCAACACTATCACGCACTTTATCAATTCCATTCTCCATGACACTCATTCCATTTTTCACAATCAAATTTAAATAAGAAAACTTTTTAGCTTCCAATCTTCATCTAGAAAATGGGCTATAACTGCCATGTAACCTTTCCTCTGGTGGTCCACGAGTCCATAGTAACAGCAACATGACAACTCAATTTCTTGATATAATTCACCATAGATTGCTTCTGCACTTGATACATATCCAAGATATCCTTCCTAATTGTGTTTCTAGACACTACCTTGAATGCTGGCTGCAATGCAGCACAAAAATTGCGAAATCCAATATGGTCCACCATGGAAATAGGATACTCATGGACAATAATCATTAAAGCAAGTTCTTTCCTAGCGACATCTTGATCGAACACATCTCTATTGTGACTGTGCCATCTTGTGGGTTTGCAGATAATTTAAGAGTTGAGTGTGTTAAACCTTTTCTAGTAGCTTTGTCTTGACATACAACAATATGATTCTTCAAGTGAGTTGTACCATTTCTTATCTCCCCACCTAAATGGTTTTTTACACCATTTACATTTTGCTTTCCAAACCCCACTAACATTAATCAAATCAAAGTCTTCCCATACTTCAGATCTTACCTTTCTCTTAGTACCAACAGGAACATCATCTTCTACCTCTACCACATCAGTATTACCTTCAGTTGCAGAATCAGTTGCCGGTGCTGCTAAATTGGATGGCGGTGTTACTGAATTGGCTGCAAGATATCGACGAGTTTGAGGATGAGAACCCACAGATTGAGATTCTGCAGCAACTTGAGATCCACTCGAAGCACTAGGAGCTAACATTGCTCACTTCCTGCTGTGATCTAAAAAAGTTTTAGGTAGCAAGACATCAGTTCAAGACATCAGTTGAACTATTGATTATATCACTAAGAGGACAACAAAAAAGCATAATAGTTAAATTCTAACATAGACCAATTCCTGAATATTTAGAATTGAGAATATTAGGTTACAGCTAGCATTGGAAGGCAGACTAAAGAAATAACATACAAGAAAATTGATAATTCAAACGGAGCTAACATTGGAAGACAGACAATAGAATCATGGGCTCAACTTAAACTGGAACTACACAATCTCTGCAGGCAGAAGTTTGCCACCAAAACACTGCAAAAACCCTTTTACAAAATTAAATGCTGACAGGTGAAATTAAGGGGAGCTCTTTTAGCAAATGTTAGCCTAATAGCACAAGACCATCACAAAGCATGTTGCCATTTCTTTGGATCATTGCAGCAGATATAACCAAGCATGGAAAATTGTAAGCTAACTTTCAGCTGAATCTATTATACCACAATTGTCTAATATTCCATTATGTCATAATTCTGACAAAAAGTACCAAAACAAGCAGCACTGAGCCACTGATCTGCGGGCGGGGTGCCAGGACGGTGGCGGGCCGCGGCCTCCTCGCGGGATGACACACGGCGGCGGGGCCTCGCGGTCGCGGGATGGTGCACGGTGGCGGGGCGCAGCCGGCAGTGGATCCGGCGGCGGGACGGCGCACAGAGGCGGGGCGCGGCCAGCAATGGATCCGATGGCGAAGCACATACGCGCAGGCGGCGGGATGTGTGTGGGAGAGGTGAGGCCGCGCGAGACTGCCGATGGCGACGAGCGACGGCGGCGGGGTAGGGGACTGGGGGTGCGGCGTGCTGGACTGTGGGAGGTGCCGAGTGTGGCACTGCGGTCGTGGCACCATGCGCCCATGCGGGGTGCCTAGACGCCTGGGTGGTGTATCTTGCCGTTATATACCTAGGGTTCCTAATGGGCCTTTAGTGGGCCGAATTGTTTTGGGTACCCGATGGAGCTCCGCGGTTATTTTAAAAACCCACACCAAACCCGCAGTATTTCGGGTATCCGAACTTGAAAAACCATGGGCGAAAACCAGGAACCAAAACCAAAACCCACAGACCCGAAACCCATGGATATCTGCCCCGAAACCGAACCGCTGCCATCCTTAATGGCTACTAATCAAGCCTTTGTTGTATTTGCAGGTAGTCGACAATGTAGTTGAGGCGACGGAGGTGGTTGCTGGTGCCCTCCCGTTGGAAGTTCCATCCCCCGGGGAGGTCGTTGAAGTCAGTGATAATCAAGAACCCCCCGCTGTTGAAGTTAACCCTGCCGGTACTGAAGTACCCGCGCAGGAAGAAGACAGGACTACCCTAGCTGGCAGTAGTCAGTAAGCACCTCCACGTGCCTCGCCAGGAGAGTTCACCCCTACTGTCCAGCCGCTACGCTTGGTGGGGAACCCGTCACTAAAGCTGCGGTGATCCACAAGGTAAGCATTTTGTTGTTGTATGAGTACTAATTCTAGGTTGAGTACTTGGTTGTCTTCCGTCGCTGACGCTAAGTGTTGTGCAAGACGTCTTCTAGCCTGGGCCTTGGGTCATCGGGTTCAAGGTCAACAATCGATGATGTTAGCCGCTCGGTTGAAGATGCACCTCCCGCGCCTACTGTAGCCCTAACGGAGAGAGATTTAGCTCCGACGGTCGAGACAGGTGCCGCATCACTTGTCGCTGTGTTGATGCATGACATAATCAACTCGATGGCTGACATTGCAGTGCCAGCCCCCGAGCCTGCTGTACCCGGGGCTCTTCCCATGGCTAGTCTTGTGGAGAGTCCACCCCCGCCTGTGATCGTGGAAGTTATCCCCATCAACGCTGCTACTCCCGAAGCCCCTGAGCTTGAAGCAATTAGAGCTCTTGAAGCCGTGGCTGCTGCTGTCAGGATGACTTCCGAAGCCAGCACATCATCTGGCTGTGAGATGGTTCTTGTGCCCAGCGTGAGGATCGAGTTGAGCATTGGGATTTAGGTGCTGCCTGAGGAGGTCCAGCTGATTGACGATCCTCTGCTAGATGCGCAAATGATGGCCACCATGCTCGAGATGAACCGACGCGTCACGTCTTACATTAAGGTAAGTTTGAATTTTTGCCTTATGCTTCACTTCTGAATGTCTGCAATATGTACTTCGTGCGGTACCCGAGTACTGATTTGTGGATAACAGGACTTGATCAACCGCTCTCGCCGGAAGTCCCAGTTGCTGCAGGACTGTGGTGAGACCGTACAATGTGCTGAGGCATTGGAGAAAGAGCTGGCTAAAGAGGGACAGCAAAACTCCCAGCTCGTCATGAAACTTGACAGATCGGTGGTGACTTTTCGGGCGCAGGTGCAAGACTTAGAAAAGGAGAAAGAGCGCCTTGTTGCCCGGAATAAGTCATTGAGCCAGAAGCTTGAAGGTGAGTACTCATCTTTTTGTTGTGTCCGTCTATTGATAGCCTGTAGTATTTTTGACTGATTTTTGGTCTCTGTTGTGCAGAGTATAAGAATCAGGAATCCCAGTTGAAGGCTACCATAACTAATTGGCAGAATGCCTACTACCGGACCATTGATCAACATGAGAGGCTGGGGCAGCAGGTGTCCGAGCTGGAGCGCGACTTGGAGAAAGAGAGGAAGATGCGCCAAGATGGTGAAGTTGAATTGATCAATGTCATGATGACCATCCAGGCGCAACAAGTCGAGCTTGGGGCCTGTAAGCTGGAGTTGCAAAGCTGTTTGCGGTAGCCCGACCCTTGGCTGATATGTGGAGCCTCCGGTTGATGGCGTGGATCCTTGTCCACTGGTGGAGAGACTCCGAGATGCACCGGGGAAGATCACAGGCTACGTCTAAGGGATGGCGAAGTCCATCTCGAAACAGTTGCTGACCTTCATAAAGTCCTACCTGACGCTGACTTGTCTCCTATCGCGGAGGGGATAGTGGGAGACTGCACGGACGAAGTCTTCCAGCAATATCTGCAAGAGATGGATCCCATTGTCGAGGAAGTCGCCAAGCATCTGGACCTACAATGAACTCCTTACCTTTTGGGATAGAAAGAACACTTAGTTTTGTAATGGGATAAATGTGTAGATAACTCTAAGTCTAAATGCAATTTGTTGCTATCGACTTGTCGTCTGTCATGTTTAGTGCTTCTCACACTTGGTCCTAATTTTGCTCATACGACCGAGGTGAGTGTCTATGCACAAGGCTACTATTGTGAGCCTCTTCGGAAGCAAATTGTTGGATACTCGGGTACTCGAGCTATCCAGTAGTGGTCATCAGCTAGTTTCTCCAGGATTCTGCTGACTAGGGCTTGTTTCCTCGACTCCCCTGAGTAGAGTATTTTCATGATTGCTGCTTTGTCAGGAGGGCCACATGGGAGTACTACTCGCCCGTGTCCAGTTGACAAAGACGAGCAACATGTGAACACTGGTCGTCAGAGTCCTGACGGTAAGGATAGGCGTCACATGAACACTGTATGGGTGTGATGTGCATAGGGAGCTCTGCCGTGCATTCACAAGAGCATATTGTAGCACTCTGGATGGTAGTTGGCTGCCTTGGCTTTAAATAGAGCTGCATCTGCATCTAGAGTGTTCATGGCTCAAGTTATAGCACAGGTTGGCTTGAGGTTTTTGTTGTTCATCAGGGGTAGCTTCCACCATATTTTCTAATGCTAGAAGAATTCTTGTGAAGAATACACAGGTGCTCCTTCCCTCTACAGTCTCTTTGGCCTAGCCTAAAGGCTATAATGCTAGAAGAATCCTCATGAGGAAGGTGCATCGTGTGCCCCGGGCTTTGTCCAGGATACCGCTAAGAATGGACTAGAGTGTAGCTTCCTTGAACGCAGGTTTCTTGCATTCACTCTTTTTTCTTCTTCCACGTTGAAGCTGCTTGTCCTGAGGTTAGGGTAGTCCCGGGACTGGTCACACACACTTTGTGATATTGTAAAAGCCTAGGACTTCTGTTGTAACCTTAATGAAAGCATGTATGCCTTATTGATGAGATGTTGCTATCTTGTTTCTTTGTCTTGTTTTGTTGCTGTACCTTGGGAATCTGGAGCTGCAAAACTCATTAGTATGAGCCACATTAAGATAGATTTGTAGTAAATAAGTAGTCGATCAGGTAGTTTGTGGACTCCTAGACGACTTGATGGCTCTTGCGTTGCTAGTTCGCTAAGCGAACTGCCTAGGTGAGTTGAATAACTCATGTAGACTTATAATTAAAAGTCATACTGGGGCGTTGTGGCCCAAGGAGCTCAATGGCTCATTAGGATGCTGCTGACCCACTTTTGCAAGCCGCAATAGGGGAGAGAATAAGTAGTCGAATTTCACCGAAGATAACTGCATTATTATGCTAAAAACTTATAACGGTGGCCAGTGGCCTATTTACAATGCTGTGTAGTCTTCTAACTACGGATAGAATCGACATAGATGCTCGATGTTCCATGAGTTGTTGACATTTTTGCCAAAAAGGTGTTGTAGCCTAGGCTTGTGACCTTGGATACGATGTACGACCCTTCCCATGGTGAATTAAGCTTGTGCAACCCCTTAGTGTCTTGGATACGCTTAAGGAACATGTCGCCTATGCTGAAAGAACGTTCTTTGATGTTGCGATCATGATAGCAGTGAAGACCCTCGAGGTACCTTGCAGACTAGACGAGTGCTGCACATCGGGATTCTTCTAGGCTGTCAAGATCTAGATGTCTTGTCTCCTTTGTTGCCCCTTCATCGTATTGCTCAACTGTTGGGGATTTCCACATAACATCAGCAGGAAGGATAGCTTCCGATCCGTAGACCAGGAAGTAGTGCGACTGCCTCGTAGGTTTGCACGACTGAGTATGTAGCCCCCAGAGGATGTTGGGTAGTTCTTTGAGCCATTTGCCTCCTTTGGTGTTACCAATATCGTGCAATCTTTTCTTCAAGGCTTCCAGTAGCATCCCGTTGGCGCGCTCAACCTGACCATTGGCCCACGGGTGAGCAACAGAGACGTATCGAACATTGATGTCACTATTTTCACAATACTCCTAGAACTCGTGGTTGTTAAAATTGGAACCCAAATCTGTGATTATCTGATTGGGGAATCCATAGCAGTGGATGATCTCATCGAGGAAGTTGAGTACTCTATCTGCCTTGGGGTAGGTTGTTGGCTTGACCTCAACACACTTGGTGAACTTGTCGATGGCTACCAATACTCGGTTGAATCCTTCGAACACTGTAGGAAGTGGACTGATCATATCAAGCCCCTAGCATGCAAAGGTTCATGTTGGCGGTATGGTGATAAGCTTGTATGTAGGGGCATGGTGCTACTTGGCGAAGAATTGGCAACCCTAGCACCGGCAAACTAGTTCTTCAGTGTCCGCTAGGGTGGTGGGCCAGTAGAACGCTGCTCTAAAAGCCTTCCCCACAATTGTGCGTGAGGATGCGTGGTTACCGCAAATGCCCTTGTGTATCTCCTCCAATATATCATTGCGGTCATGACGTGTGACGCACTTCATGAGTACTCATGAAGACGCGCCTCTTCTGTATTGCTCTACCCTTAATATGGGTTAAACATTCAACAAACATGTTTATGTTTTCTTGAATAGCATACCAGCGGTGTATGAGGGAACTTCGAGTACAATCTACGTAATTCGTGTATATGCTTGGAATTAAATCAAGTAATTCATGGCAAAAAGTTATCCTCTTTTTGTTGTGGTGTATTTATCTTCTTGAGCATGCTGCAACTTTTTTTTTGAACGAGCCAGCAGGAGAGCTGCTACTATATTAAAAAAGCGAAGGAATGCCCGACGGGTGAAGTACAAAAGTTCTATACATACTGCACACGCACATCCCAAAGCAAAAGGGAAAACGAGAGTGTAAAAAAAATTCGATACTACAGATCCCTCACCACATTAATGAAGGACTCTAGGTGCTTAGCACCTGCCACAATCCATATAGCCCCCTGGTCTTTGATCTTATTTACCGTCGGATGTATCGTCTGCTCCTTTTTTTAAAAATCCTGGCGTTTCTTTCATTCCAAGTTTCCCATAGGACGAGAATAATTAAGCTTCGCAGCCCTTTCCTGCTGGCCACCTGAGCGGACGCCAAAGCTGTCCACCAACTATGTAGAGGCTCATGTCCATCCCAGTGGCCTGGGTCAATATAAGCGCATCGTGTCTATGCACCCATCTCTGCCCATATTGTCTTTGTAAAAGAGCACTCTCTGAAAAGATGAAGACCAGTCTCTTGAGTTATGTTACAAAGTGTGCATTGCGGCCAGTTAGGCCATCCCCATCTCTCCAGGCAATCCGCTGTCCATATTCTGTCTTGTACGGCTAGCCAGCTAAAAAACTTACACTTCGGCGGCACCCACATTTTCCAAATGATGGTGTCGAAGTTAGTTGTCATTGATCCTAAGAATTGAGCTTGGTAGGTAGATTGCGAATTATAATGTCCATCCGTCGTAATTTTCCATACGATGGTGTCCGGCTGATCCGGGCGTAGCTGTATCTGATTGACTGCAACCCATAGACGGTGGTACTCTACAAAATGTGTCACAGAGAAGCCGCGGTGTAGTAGGTTTAAGTCTCGTATCCAAACATCATCGATCATAGCATCGTGCAGGGTCCTATTCTTCGTCCTGGAGATATTGAACAAATTCGGGGCCATGTCTCTCGACGTCTGTCCCTGTGCCCAACTGCTATGCCAGAAGGATGCTTTCTTGCCATCCCCAATTGTGATCGTGGTTGCCGCGGCAAAAAGTTTGTGGTCTACTTGTGAGCAAGGAATATCCCGTTGGTCTGAGAGCGGACCCTCATTCATCAAGTCATGCCAAAGCCACCGTAGATGCAACGCTCGAGCGAATTTTGCTAGGTGTAGGATCCCTAAGCCGCCTCCTTTCCTCGGCGTTGCTGATCGCACCCAGTTTACTTTGCATTTACCGCTCGTGATGCGTTCAGTTCCCACCCATAAGAACTGTTTTCTCTTTTCATCAATGCTCTTCATAATTTCTTTAGGCGCCTTCAAGGCTGTCAATAGGTACACCGGTTGAGAAGTCAGCACGGCCTTGACGAGCGTGAGTCTGCCGGCCACAGTCATGTTCCTTTCATTCCAACTGGTAAGTTTCCCAATAAATTTGTCCACTAGAGGTTGGAAGTCAACAGTCCTTAGGCATTGTGTGGACAATGGAAGGCCTAGATACTTGATAGGGAATAATGTGCGCTTGGTAGGTAGGTTATGCACAACTTCATTGAGTTGTACTCCCTCACAGCGGATAGGGACGGCCGTTGATTTGTGGAAGTTTGTTTTGAGCCCTGTTACTTCACCAAATCCATCCAGGATGTTGACCAGTGCATCTATTTCCTCCTTCCTCGGTGCTATAAAATCATCACGTCATCAATATACATTGATATATGGCATGATGGTGTCCGGCCACGTAGTTTGGTAAGAACTCCCAACTCAGTTGCCAGCTCCAAAATCCTTTGAAGTGGATCAATCGCTATGACGAAGAGTAGCGGAGACAAAGGATCACCTTGACGTAGTCCCCTACCTTGCGTGATAGGTTGGTTAGGACCCCATTTAGAAAGACGCGGGTGGAGGAAGTGGAGAGAATCATCACGATCCAGTCACACCAGCATGTCGGGAAGCCTAGGTGTTGTAGAAGCGAGGGGAGATAGTCCCACCTAATGGAGTCAAAGGCTTTCGCAATGTCCAGCTTGATGAAAATGGCAGGCACTCTCTCTCTCTCTGTGATACCACCTCGCTGTGCTACGCACCATCATGAAGTTGTCATGTATACTGCATTTCTTGATGAAAGCACTCTAGCATTTAGAGACGATGGAGTTCATGTGCGGTTGCAGCCTAATCGCCAATGCCTTAGTGATGATTTTGATGAAAGAATGGATGAGGCTTATGGGCCTGAAATCCTGGATGCAATCTGCTCCCTCTTTTTCGGTAAAAGGATAATATTAGCCGTGTTGATTAGCTGGAGGTTGTTGCAGCGGAGGGCGTAGAACGCATTTACCGCTGCCATCACATCGTTCTTGATGATATCCCAACATGATTTTAGGAAGAGTCCTGTGAATCCATCAGGCCCTGGTACTTTATCACTCTGCATGTTTTGAATGGCATATTTGATTTCATCTTCGGAGAAGGCCAAGTCTAGGGAAGCTAGGTTGTGCTGGTTCAGTCCCAGGAGATCCCAATTAAAATCCCGACGTCGGGGTTGAGGGCATTGCATTGTTGCTTTGAAAAAAATTTGAATCTCATTTGCTTTTTCTTCGTGTGTACATGCCCATCCACTCCCCCTCCTAAGTTTCTGGATGTAATTTTTACGTCGCCTAGAGTTGGCCCATCGGTGGAAAAAACGTGTGTTGGCGTCACCTAGCCTGAGGTTTGTTATTCGGCTTGCTTGCTTCCTACATGCTCGTTCAATAACCGCAAGTCCCATGACCCTTAATTTGAGGCGGTTGCGCAGTGGCTGCTCTGCATCCGTAAGAGGTCGGTGCTCTTGCGTAGTGTCGAACCGTAGAATGACTTCTAGAGCCATATTCATTATCATCTTCATGTCTGGTATGAGCCTACTGCTCCATTCTCTTAATTGGGCGGGCATATGTTGTAATTTGTGATACAGCCTGTGGAATGGCTCAACGTGTAGCGATTGGACGCTCCATGCTCGGCCTACAGTGTCTTTAAAACCTGGGAGCATTGTCCAAAAGTTTTCAAACTTGAAGGATTTGGGGCGTCTGGAGCCACCTTGGTTTGATAGCAAGAGTGGGCAATGGTCGGATAACGACATTGACAGAGCGTGCAACACGTGCTTATTGAAGGCCTGTTCCCATTCGTCATTGGCGAAAACCCTATCCAGCTTGACAAGGGTCAGGTTGCGTCGTTCATTACTCCAGGTGTACCTTCTGTTTTGGAGATGTATCTCGCATAAGTCACAATCATCGAGCGCCCGTTTGAATGAGTTCATAAGTCTTGGGTTGATCTTGTTGTTGTTTCTATCAGACGCTTTATATATCAGATTGAAGTCGCCTAGTACCAGCCATTGGGAACCGGCGCTAGGTTTTTGTTGCCGAATTTCTGTTAGGAAGTTTGCTGTCCTGGTAGAACCGGTAGGGCCGTAGACTGCTGTCAAAGTGAATTCGTTCATCGCTTGTTGCGTTGTCACTCTTGCCGTGATGTGGTACTCTCCTACAACAACGTCGTTTATCATGACATGATTACTGTTCCACAGTAGCAGGATGCCTCCTCTTGTGCCACTCGGCCCCCTGCTGGTTTGTAGATGAATCTGTCAAGTCTATGCCCTCCTAGGTACGCGGCCGTGAAAAGATCAATCTCGCTAAGCTTTGTTTCTTGTAAACATGCAACGTGGCATAGAGTGTCAGCAAGTGTCTCCCAGACCGTGTCACGCCTGGCTCTGTGGTTAAGCCCTCTAACATTCCAGCATAATATCTCAATGTTCATTTGCAACTTTTGTAGTCTCCAGTATTGCAGGATAGTGGTTGAAGAATGATGATCCCCAATGCATTAAGATCTGAATTTGGTCCATGTAAAACAGTGTGCCGGCAATGACAGTTTCTCTGTACTTTGTAAGCCCTTCAGGAACGAGGTCTGATATGAGCTTAGCAAAACCAACATCGCCAATTTTGCTTACATAATTCTTGTCCAGCAAGATGTTTCCAGGCTTTAGGTCACGAAGGACGATAGGCTCTGGTTTCGTTCCCTGCAAGAAAGCAAACCCACAAGATACCTCAAACATAATTTGGAATCGCAGAAGCCAATGGAGTGGATGCCCTTTATTGTTGATCAATTGGTCTTCTAGACTCTCATTCTTATCTGAAATTAACAGAAGCATTACAGGAGGCGCAGCAGGTACATAAGGCTGATATAATAGATGCATTTCGTCGACTCAACTGTTATTGAAGCGCAGGAGCATAATAGAACCAGGTACTACAGAAGCAGGTACAAAAGCCTGATATAATAGTAGCACATCATCAACTCGACTATGATTGAAACGCAGGAGCAAAATCGACAGAGGCATTACAGAAGCACAGGCTGAATGTAAACAAAGGTCGATGTAAGCATAATTGATGGCCCAACTCAGGTGTCTGGTTCTAGGATTACAACCAAATTGAGAAGATGCATATGCTGAAGGTGAACACACAATGATGCAAACATAGCTGCTAGCCCATGTCATCTGTCCGGCTTTAGGCTTACAAACAAATTGGAAAGACACATTGAACATCTGGAGATTGTGGATGGTTTTTGCCCTGGAAAGTAACTGATACACTGCACTTAACATTGGTGGCTTGTGAACTCTCGGTGCTGCTGGAGACGCAGATCAGTTGGCCTGTTGGATGGTTGCTGCCTGGGCAGGCATTGCCTGGACAGCTTCTGGCTAGCGTGAGGCTTCTTCCTGGAAATCTTCAATGGCTTCACCGGCCACCGCCGCCATGGCTTCATCAAGCTGCTCGACCACTGGGCCGTTGAGGTTGAAGATGGCTGTCAGCGCTGCAATGATGTCCTGCGGCACCGGCCCCTGGAACATGGACAGATTTTCCTGCAGTGCAACCTCGATGGGCTGCATCTCATCAGTTAGCAGACCAAGCTTTTTACATAGATTATGTTGTGCCTGTTGCATCGCTGGCATGGGTCTGCGGGTAGCTACCTTGCGCTGCAGCGTACCGTGGACATGTCGAAGATGCGTCGCGGTCGGCGGGTTTTGTTCGTCCCCTCCTTGAGCTGTTGGTTCTGCTCGTCCCTGTGTTCCTCCACTGGAGGTTCATGGAGCACTTGTGCCGGCGTGGTGAAGAATGTGTTGATGATGTTGGTGCTGCGTGGGCTGCTGCGTTGCAGCGCCGTTGTGGTGGAGAAGGTGCTGGCGAGGTTGTTGCTGCTAGGACTGTTGTGCTCCGGAGTTCTCTACCCTGCAGTCGGCTGAAGGTTGAAGTCATTGTCATGCTCACTGCCGGCGTGAAACAGACCTGCCTCGCCATCGGTGTTGTTGGTTGGCTACATCTGTGCATCATGAAGGCGAACAGGGGATGCAAGTTGAAACGGTGAAACAGAAACATTGTTAAAACACGGTGAGTCTGGTTGCTGGCCATGGCCTTCCAGCTGAACCTGTAGCTTCTGTAGAGCCGCATCCACCTCTTGAACAGAGATGGCATTGACGTTGACTCCCCCCTCCTTCTGGACGTCCTCCAGGATGCGTGCGAACACATGAGGCACCTTGACCATGGACAGGTCATTATTGGCTTCCGTATGTCCGCGCGCTTCGGACCAGGCTTCAATTCCTTCATGTGGTAGGCCAACCTTGTCCACCAGGGTGGCCGCTTTGCTGCCATGGTCGAGGGAGATGGTGTTCAGGTGTAGCTCTTCCCTGTCCTCCCCTTCCTAAAACATGCACAGAAAATTCTTGGTGGCCTCCGCCATTGTGGAGGCGCGGTTGGAGAACAGAAATTTGTAACTCGATGGACTTCCTGTCGCGCAGGGGGGGCAAAGGATAACGGCGGCGGTGGCATGGCGTTGTCGCAGTTGGAGATGTCGTGGTGCTGACGCCCCCTATTCCTGCTGCTGCCACCCCACGTCCTGCTCCTAGGCGAGCATTCACGCTCACGGTAGGAGTCGTTGCCCAGGTGTTTGCGCGTGTCGTGGCCGCGGTGAGCGCGGTCACCGCGCCCATGGTGTTCCTGGTCATCGTTGTCGTCCTTCCTCTAGTGCCACACGTTCCACCTGGTGTTGTGGTGGTCATTGTTGTGGCTTCTTCGATGACGGCCACGGTCCTCTCTGTCCTAGCGCCGTTCCTCCTCCCCCGCCACGCTGCTTTGGCCAAGTCGAGGTTGGTCCGGGCGTGGTGGCGAGCGTGTCCTTGCTTCATGTTCCATCGCCCTGCGTGGTGCCATCTCCCCGTCGATGCAGTCGAGATGCCAGGGAGGAAGCCGGCGGACTGCAGGCGTGCATGACGTCCTGTCATCGAGGTTGACCGAGGAGAGGGTGTAGTCTTGGATCTCCTCTAGGTGCAGGATGACGCAATGCTTGATGCCGCGCTGCCACTGGTCGGGCGGCGCCTTGGACACCATCACTGACTCCAACCTGGCATCCCACGCGCGGCCGGTGAACTTGAGCCACACGCACTTGGGGATAGAGCTTGGGTTCGCCGTCCAGGCCCACAGGTTTATGGTCTTCGTCTCCTTTGGGTGGTCGAGGTTGGTGTCGTGGCCTCCAGTGCGCAGGTGTTGCCGATGATGCTCTCCGCGATATCTGCCCTCCAGGCATGCATAGGCACGCCATCGAGACAGAGCCTAACTCTGAAGAGGAGAGTTGCTCCTTCTGCATCCCGGAGGCTCCTCCACTTGGTGAAGAGGACCTCGATGTCGGCGCCCATTGCCTTGCCCCTCTGAAGCGCCTCGGAGCAGTGGCTGCTGTGCTTGAACTTGATAAGGAACGCTTCAGGGAAGTGACATGAAACAGTTACCTCGCTGTGGCGCAGCTTGAAGTCTTCTCTGATGGCCCTCTCGACGTCCCGTGGTTCAACTGGCTCCCAGCCGTGGACCGCCAGGTGACCGCCGCCGTGGAGTCCCAGTCCCGCAGATCGGCGTCGATGTCGTCGGTGGACTGAACGAGGCAGTCCACCTGCTCTAGCTTGGTTGCAGTGTCTCCGAGTCTAGACATGTTGGTCGTGGAGGTGGGCGTCGGCAGTGGAGGAAGTGGAGATGAAGCCCGAACGCGGTGCGCTGCTTGGTGTCAAGCAAGAGCAGGTGGAGCTCTGTTGCCGCTTGTGCTTGGTCGATGGGGAGGTGGAGCTCTGTTGTCGCATGGTGCTGCTTGGTGGCGAGCAGGAGGCGGGCTGTAGTTGCTGTGGCGGTTGTTGGAGCAGGATCTTGCACGGTGGCTGAAGCGATGGCAGACGAAGCAACGGCCGGGGTCCCGACAAGACGCAGCGCGGTGGTCGGGGGCCAGGCAGATGAAGCAGCACCCTTCTTGCCTGGAAGGCGCGTAGACTTGGCGAAGCTGGATGCTGCTGCCGGGTGCTGAGAGGCGCGATGGCCGGCAAGTTGAAAGCGCCCCCCTCTACCACCAGTAAGGTTGCCTGACGGGCATCCAACCATCTTGAGCAGTGAATGCGCGCCGGTCAGCTCAGGCGCGGCTCCAGAGGTGGCCGGACGGTGAGTGGTTGAAGAGGGGGAACCGCGGCTGTTGGAGTAACTGCGGGCAGCTTCAGTAATGGCGGCCTACCGGTCTTGAGGTTGCTACACGATTTGAAATGACCTTGGCGAATCTTGCACCGCGGATCCTCTGACCACTTGCACGAAGGAGCGGCGGAACGGTGGGGAGAAGCCCTGCTGCGCCTCCGGTGTGTCCTGCACAAAGGGGCTTACCTGGGATGCAACACCGGCAATGGATTTGTGGGCAGGGGATCTTGGAGGGGCGGATGTGCTCAGATCTGGTTGAGATTTGGATTTGGTATTTGATTTGGTGGGGGGGAAACGGGGAGGGCCAAGCAGCCGCGGAGGTCCTGGGAGCAGCGTGCTGCAACTAGTAAGTATTAAATTTGACGAGCCTGGCACGACCATGCATGACCATCACTGGCCAGTGGTCACAAACAACAATTGACGGGTAGTGCCAAGTGCCAGCGCATGCGCCCTCACCAAATCCCTTGTCTCCGTGCTCTTGCAGTTGCAGCGCCTGCAGTTTATAACGTGGGAACGAACATTCCTCACATCTTCGCATAGTATGTCCGTAGTATGCGTTTGGGCAGTGCCTTGGCTGGCAAAAATATAATGTACTCCTACAAAGTTAGTCTAGTCTTGACTCTTTTTTTAACAAAGGTTAGCTAACCTAATTTTCTAAAAGAAAAGGGTTTGAAAGCAATAGGCCATTAGCCGCCAGATAGTGCCACTGGCATGTCGCCGTCGTCGGCACGAGCAGGTATCAGAGAAAATAAACCGATGATCAGCAGGGTCATGGAAACTTGGGCAGGAAGAAAGTCCTCCTCCGGTCTCCATTTATAAGTGGGAGCATTTATTTTTAAAATTTGCACTTGACTTGCCACCATTTGGTCCTCCTCCGGTCTCTATTTATACTCCACCCATGCCAGAGAGAGCCTCCATTTGTCTCTCTCCCTTTGGCAACTTAACGCCATGGACAGAGGGAGCCTGGGCTTACTTGTTCCCACGAGGACGCACGAGAGGCTCCACCACGGTGGCTTGCTCCACAACTCGTCCAGTAAGCCTCAAATTATATATCCCTGCACCAGCAAGCAACCTTCTCTTATTAGTATCCGTAGAGATGCTTCCTCGAGTCGGCCTAGCATCCTCATAAAGTCTTCCCAAAATATAAGACATTCTATGGTTTCTATAGTCACGTTTGATTATTTTGTTTTTTGTCACTTGCCTTTCTTAAATAAATAAATATAAACAAGTTTTTTCACAAACCCGTACCAACTTTGTTAGCAAAAGCAGTTAACACGGTTTATTAATTAGAGAGGAACTCCGCACAAAGTTATCTTTATCTTTTCTACCGACTCGTTACACCCAAATTCATGGCTAACAAAGACTGAACAATAAAACAGGTTTTTTATAAAAGGATAAAGGCTATATATCCAAACAACCCCTAGTTCATGATCAGAGCACTGCCGAGAAGTTTTAAATATATCCCCAACCAGCAGCTGATGAAATAAACCTGAGAAAGAATTGAATAGTAAAAATATTTCCTTTTCTTCTTGAAAAGCTCTGCAAGTTACAAGAAAAAACAAGATCAGTTTGAAAATCGTTGGAACAACAGCATGTCAAAATTTCAATCCTTAAATGTAGTTGATTGCTTCTTTTTCTTGAGCACTGATGACATGAACAGTAGTTACTAACTCCTATGTAATACTTGCAAGAGAGAAATACAAATTAGTAAACTAATTCTGCCTTTCTTTGTTTTTGACAAACAAATTTTGGAATGCTATAATGCAGATCCCACTATGTTGCAATATTTGCGAGAATGGCCAGAGCTATATTCACCTAGCTTCTGGATGGGTGCTTTTACATTGATGCAACTGATATTCATCATAAGTATGTCCAGTCAATATCTGCTCAACCAAATAAGTTGGTGCAGACAGAGATTGAAGATTGCAGCTCCTGATGAGCACTCATATCAGGACCAAAAGAATACAGTCATAAAGCAGGGTGTATCATATCAAGCAAGCAAAGCATGCTGCCTGCTTATGTTAGCAGTTCATATTCTGCGGGTATTCTTATTGCAGTTCAATGAAAGACTAAGTAATTGCATGTATCCATCTTGTGTGCTAAGTGAAGGCTTGCAGGTGTTATCCTTCATAATATTGTCAATAGCAGTATTCAATTTTCAGGAAACAAAATCTACTAAACTACCATTGATAGTTCGATCATGGTGGATATTAAACTTTCTGCAATCAATTACCATGGTGGTATTTGATCTCAGATCAATTTTATCGGATCATGAACACATAGGATACAAAAAATGGACCAATCTGTTCAATCTTGGTGTTTGCACTTATCTGTTTGCAGTTTCAGCCAGAGGAACAACAGGGATCAGGATAACTTTCACAGATAGCAGCATAACAGAGCCACTTTTGACCCCATCTGTAGGACAGCAGATGGAAGCTGAAAGGACATGTCTATATGGAAGGGCAGGTATTCTACAACTTATCACATTCTCCTGGATGAATCCTATCATTGCTACTGGATACAGGAAAACTCTAGATCAGAATGATGTGCCAGATCTTGATGGGAAAGACTCTACCGAGTTCCTCTCTGATTCGTTTAAGAAAATCATAAATGATGTTGAACACAGGCATGGTATAGGTACTTCATCAATATATACAGCAATGTTCTTATTTGTTAGACGGAAAGCAATGATCAATGCAGCACTTGCTGTGCTAAGTGCCAGCGCATCCTATGTTGGACCATCATTGATTAACGACTTGGTGAAGTTCCTTGCAGGAGACAGGCAATATGGACACAAAAGAGGTTACCTTCTTGCTTTAGCTCTTCTAAGTGCTAAAGTTGTAGAAGCAATAGCAGAGAGTCAGTGGTGGTTTGGAGCTCAACACCTCGGGATGCGGCTCCGAGCTGCTTTGATATCTCAGGTCTATCAAAAGGGACTCCAGTTATCCTTCAGTTCGAGGCAGAAGCACAACAGCGGAGAGATCATAAACTACATGGATGTAGATATACAAAGGATATCTGATTTTTTATGGTACACAAACTACATATGGATGCTACCCATTGAGCTCTTTCTAGCTGTCTATGTTCTCTATCAAAATCTAGGGGCTGGGGCCTGGGCTGGTTTAGCAGCAACACTGGCAGTAATGGCTTGCAATATTCCGCTAACCAGCATGCAAAAAAAGTTGCAAGCCAAGATCATGGCTGCTAAAGACGAGAGAATGAAGGCAACAACAGAAGTTCTTAGAAGCATGAAAATACTGAAACTTCAAGCATGGGATATGCAGTACCTTCAAAAGATAGAGGCTTTGCGAAGCGAGGAGTACAAGTGGTTATGGAGATCTCAGAGGTTGTCGGCTTTGACAACACTTGTGTTTTGGGGGGCACCTGCGTTTATATCCTCTGTAACATTTGGCTCATGCATATTGATGGGGATTCCTCTAACTGCTGGTAGTGTTTTGTCTGCCCTTGCAACATTCCGGATGCTACAAGATCCAATCTTCACACTTCCTGACTTGCTTTCAGCGTTTGCTCAAGGTAAAGTTTCAGCAGATAGAGTAGCAAAGTACCTACAGGAAGAAGAACTGAAATGTGATACAGTTACACAAGTGCCAAGAAGTGACACATGCTATGCTGTGGAGATTTATCAAGGAACATTCAGCTGGGAACTTGAGACCACTTCTCCAACTCTCACAGATGTAGAGTTAAGAGTAAAGAGAGGGATGAAAGTAGCTATCTGTGGAATGGTCGGCTCTGGAAAATCCAGTCTATTGTCATGCATACTTGGGGAGATGCCAAAGCGAAACGGGACTGTCAGAGTGAGCGGGAGCAAAGCATATGTTCCTCAAACTGCCTGGATCCTGTCCGGGAATATCAGGGACAACATTCTATTCGGAAATCCATATGACAAAGAAAAGTATGAAAGGATAGTACAAGCTTGTGCACTGACTAAAGATATTGAAATGTTTGCAAATGGAGATTTGACTGAGATTGGTGAAAGAGGAATAAACATGAGCGGTGGCCAGAAGCAGCGGATTCAGATTGCAAGGTCGATGTATGAGGATGCTGATATTTACCTCTTTGATGATCCTTTTAGTGCAGTAGATGCTCACACTGGAAGTCAGATTTTTAAGGTAGGTTTTGTAGTTCCAAGAAACGCACAAATATAATACTAACCATTTAGGACTTTTAGGACAGTAGTCGGCACATATTCTAAGCAATAAATAATTGGATCATGCAGGATTGTGTAATGGGAATTCTTAAAGACAAAACAGTACTGTATGTGACCCACCAAGTTGAATTTCTTCCAGCTGCAGATCTTATACTGGTAGGTGCCTAAAATAGCTTTTTGTTTAACTAATCATGTCCAAAGGAGATGCCAAGCAACTAACCATGTGGATGAAAGTAAACAGGTGATGCAGGGCGGAAAGATTGTGCAGGAAGGGAAATTTGATGAGCTCCTTCAAAGAAATATAGGATTCGAAGCTATAGTAGGAGCCCATAGCCAGGCTCTTGAATCTGTCATGAATGCTGAGAGCTCCAGCAGAATATCCTCAGATAATCAGAAATCAGCAGATACAGAGGATGATTTAGATGCAGAAAACAAAACAGATGATCAGCTTCAGGGCATAACAAAACAAGAGTCAGCACACGATGTCTCACACAACACCAATGACAAGGGAAGGTTAACACAAGATGAGGAGAGAGAAAAGGGAGGCATTGGCAAGAAAGTTTATTGGGTGTACCTGAGGACAGTTCATGGTGGTGCCTTAGTTCCAATAATAATCGCTGCACAGCTATTATTCCAAATATTTCAGGTAGCAAGCAACTATTGGATGGCATGGGCATCCCCTCCATCATCTGCAACCAACCCAACCATTGGATTAGGCCTCCTTTTCTCTGTGTATATAACACTATCTATGGGAAGTGCACTATGTATCTTTGCCCGCTCCATGCTCACATCACTAATCGGTCTGCTAACATCAGAAAAGCTCTTCAAGAACATGATCCACTGCATCCTGCGTGCCCCAATGTCTTTCTTTGACTCCACACCTACTGGGAGAATTTTGAACAGGGTTGGTTTTATGAAAATTTTATACTGCATCACATGCCCCCACAGTACTAAAGTACGAAACTAATGTGTGTTTTTCATGTAACAGGCCTCCAATGACCAAAGTGCTCTAGATATGGACATAGCAAACAAGCTTAGCCGGTCCATGCTTTCAGTCATACAAATCCTGGGGACCATTGGTGTTATGTCACAGGTTGCATGGCCAGTTTTCGCCATCTTCATTCCAGTGATCGTTGTCTCTGTCCTTTATCAAGTACGAACTCTTAAACAAGAACTTCAGATCTTGCTTACAACTTTAGTGTTCTCTTTACCATTATCCATATGGTTACTATTGCAATCCATAAATTAGAGGAAGCTTAAATAGCAGTTTTCTGAATCCATATACTTTGTATAATGTGCAGCGCTATCAAATACCAGCAGCAAGAGAGCTGGCTCGTTTGTATAAAATTCAAAGGGCTCCAATCCTACACCATTTTGCAGAATCACTTTCAGGAGCATCAAGTATTAGAGCATATGGACAGAAAGATCGTTTCATAAAAGCAAACCTTGGTCTTTTTGACAATCACTCCAGACCATGGTTCCATAACTTCGCTTCCATGGAGTGGCTTTCTCTCAGGCTAGCCATGCTATCCACTCTTGTCTTTGCGGTTTGTTTGATTCTGCTAGTCAGCCTTCCTGAAGGTTTATTGAACCCAAGTAAGATGTATATGCAAAGCCCTTGGTGATTACAGAAGCCTCAATATGTCTTATGTTTAGTGATTTTCAAACTAATATAATTACACATGCAGGCATTGCTGGACTTGCAGTAACTTATGCATTGAACCTCAACTATCAGTTGACGTCTATGATTTGGAACATTACCAGAATAGAGAACAAAATGATATCAGTAGAAAGAATATTGCAGTACTCAAGGATACCTAGTGAGGCTCCTCTATTAGTTGACTACTGCCGCCCACCAAGTAGCTGGCCGCAAAATGGAACTATCAGTATAAGATGCTTGGAGGTATGTGAAAAAGAATCATGAGTTATGACCTAACATGAGTGCAAACATAATTCTATTTCACCAATGATTTTAAAAATCTATTGCTGAGTTGGTAAAAAAATTAATTTATTCATTAACGTTGAAGTTAAATAACCATATGCACAAAATTAAAAGCAAGCTGTCAGAAAAATTCATCTCACAAAAGCGCTCAGTTTATAATAATTATATAAATAATCACGTAGCTCTTACTTTTTATTTTCTACACAATAAATGAAACATGTACTATGTATTTTATCTCAATATATGCATTAGCTCAAATGGAGCCATCTAATGTGACTTTTTGCTTTTACTGTTTTACAGGTTCGATATGCAGAGCATCTCCCATCTATTTTGAGAAGCATATCATGTACAATTCCAGGAGGGAAGAAAGTGGGGATTGTAGGACGTACTGGTAGTGGAAAGTCAACTTTTATCCAAGCCCTTTTCCGGATCGTTGAACCACGGGAAGGCACAATTAAAATTGACAATGTTGACATCTGCAAAATAGGGCTGCATGATTTACGTGGCAGACTTAGCATCATTCCACAAGATCCAACCATGTTTGAGGGAACCGTAAGAGGGAATCTTGATCCACTAAATGAGTACTCTGATCAACGTGTGTGGGAGGTAACTTAATCAGCTACAAATACCATCATGATAAAGAAAACCTTAATTACCATGTGAAATAGGGATAAGTGATAAATTAAGATGTTTCCCTCACACTGCATGTTTGATATTACCACCAAACTTTAAATGACTGAAGCCAGAATGGGGGAATGGATGTAATTGTTATAGTATAAGTGCACCGACTGTACATTGCAATTAGTAACACAATACAATTCCTAAAGATTTTCTGGTAACTCATAACCAACCCGATCGAAATTCATAATCTATTGACATAAAAGTGAACAGAAAAGGCAAAGTACCACTCAAAAGAAAATGATGACTAGAGGGAGTGGAGACAGCCACCTGATCAGAATATTGGTTTCCTTATTTCGTTCAGGTATTGGACAAATGCCAGCTTGGCAATATAGTTCGGCAAACCCCAAAGAAGCTGGATTCAACAGGTAATGCACTATTTCAGGTCTAGTGGCTAATGTGAAAACGTAGTGTTCATGGGTAGGTGGTACTGTAGTAGTTACCATAGTCTTGTAGGTAAGGATATCTTCAATGAGACTATAACCAAACGGGATACCCCCTGCAGTTGTCGAGAATGGGGAAAACTGGAGCGTGGGCCAGAGGCAGCTGTTTTGCCTTGGTAGGGTTCTGCTAAAGAGAAGCAACATCCTCGTACTTGATGAGGCAACTGCTTCAGTTGACTCCTCCACTGATGCAGTTATCCAAGAAACCATCCGCCAAGAGTTTTGGGATTGCACAGTGCTTACAGTGGCACACAGAATCCACACGGTTGTTGACAGCGATCTCATCCTCGTCTTCAGTGAAGGTATAAGGCCCGGCTTCAATGAACAAACAGCAGTCCGCTGCATGTTATTGGAGGACCTAGCTGAAGTGATACTAAAATCCATACTGTTTCATGATGAGCAGGGAGGATCGTGGAATACGACACTCCGTCGAAATTGCTGAAGAACGAGAACTCTGAGTTCTCCAGGCTCGTCAAGGAGTACTCGAGGCGATCCCACTGCTCCGGCGGCAGAGGAAACAACTGAAACAGGGGCAACCAGCACAGCATGAAGCCAGGGATTGAAGTGAACTTCAAAATCAATCGTAGTGGCCTAGTGGGTGGCATAGCACTAGCTCCTAGCTAGACTCAGTTATTCTGTTGCTGATGGGAGCAAACGTCCTGTATAAGAAAAATAAACGATAAGAAGCACATATTCCGCGTAAATGTGTGCACGAGAATGGTGACTGTAGGACGTTTTGCCTTTTTCAACTGTAATACTTGATCGGGGCCTTACACGTCGCAGTGCGTCCGGTCAGGCATTCCATCGAGCAGGCGACGGGCACATAGCAGTGCGCTCGAGGCCGGCGCCAACTTAACGGCGCTATCCCTCGCCTACCGGCTATTGTAGAAGGAGGAGGTGGGGAAAAACGGCCAGGCGGGTCGTCGGTGTCATCGCCGGAGCGGGGATGGGGGCGGAGGAAGGCGGGGGCGATGGGTGGCGGCCGTCGGCTGAAAGGTTGGGGAGGGCGGGAGGCACAGCAGAGCCGCAGAGATGGTTCGTATCGGCTTGGCTCGCGTTAGGATATGGAGCTGGCTCGGCTCGAAAAACAAGCTAAACTACATCAAACACGGCAAATCGTGCTTAGAGCAGCCACAGTGTGTTCTAAAAGTTATTTTTCGTTTTTCTCTTTTCTCTTTGAGTATCGATTGGCACACTGCAAGACGCGATGCTAGATGGAAAAACTCGGCATCGATAACTCTAACTATCTCAATAGCACGTCGTTGCGCCTTTAGTCACATATTGTCAGTAAAAAAAAGAAATTGTTATAATGAGAGAGAAAAATAAAGCATCATTGATGATTTAATATTTGCAAACATCGTCGCTTCCAGCACGTTGTGGACCTCTAGCTGCCCTTATACGAAGATATTATACGAAGGAAACACACCATAGGCTCGTTAGGCTCGCTCGTACGCCACATGCCGACTCATAACTAACGAGCCGACTAGTCACGTACGAGTCAGCTCGCGAGTTTTGAACTTTTGGTCCACCCCTAACCGGCCGATTCCTTACCAGGCCCGCTGGGCCCTGAAACTTCTCGGCCCGTGAACTCCTCCGGTGGCGAACACGAACACGTGCTGCGGGGTGCTGCAGTGCCGAGCTGGCAGCAGCCAAAGCCACTCGTCGGCTCCGATGATGGCTTCATCGTCAGCAGCGGCTGCTCCGTTCCGGCTCCTATCCCCCCTCGCCACCACCGCCTCCTGCACCCTCCTCTCCAACTCCTCCCGAACCCCAACGACAAGGAGACGGCTACTCCTCTCCACCACCATTGCCGCCGCCATGGCAACTTCTTCACCGAGCGACGGCTCGGCCTCTTCTTCCTGCAAGGTCGTGGACTCCCACCTCCACGTCTGGGCCTCGCCACAGCAGGTGAGAAAGCGGGCGACGCGCGCAAGCCAGTTTCGGCCTCCAGAACGGGGTGTTGGGTAATTCTTCGCGGTGGTTGTGATCTGTGACTCTGTCCGCGCGCAGGCCAATGAGGGGTACTCGTACTTCCCCGGCCAGGAGCCCACACTCCGGGGCGACGCTGACTTCTTGCTCGAGGTAAGTTAAGAGGAATTTAGAAATGCCGCATCTCATGTGCCCTTGCAGTTGCAGTTACCTTGACCGTTGTAGCCTATAATTTGTTTCAGAACCTACGATTTGGGGATGAATTGTGCCCGTACTAGTGATAGATTAGTGGGTAAACATCTATTGTGCATTGTGTCCATGTGAAATTTTACAGAATTGGCACCAGGAAACTGTGCCAAAAAATGAAGCTATTCCTTAAATTCTCAGCATACATGGAAAAAAAATCAGCTGGTGGGTTCTTTGTTTAGTCTATGTTTCTGAACATGTGGTGGCCTACCGACCTAATTGCAGTCTTAACGGTATTTCCTCCTCTATCCCGTTGTTATATCAGTTGAATCAAATGATTCAAGATTGCTCTTGAAAATGTAAGTTTGAGTCTGCATTTTGTGTTATTTGGTCTAACTAACCCATTATTACTTGTCCTTTAGGCTAGCTTGTTGAGACACATAATACATGATGCGTGTGGCAGTGCTGATTAGTGAACTGGTTTGAAAATTTTCCTCTTTATGTAGTGCATGGATGGAGCTGGAGTGGATGGGGCTCTCATTGTCCAACCTGTTAATCATATGTTTGATCATTCGTTGGTAACTAGGTAATTAAGCCTTTTCTTGAGTCTACCTATTCCAACCTGAAACCACCTGAATTAGTCATATCAGTAAGACCATGGTATTTCATTTTTTTCTGTAGTGTGTTGAAGAAATACCCATCCAAATTCATTGGTTGCTGCCTTGCGAATCCTGCAGATGATGGTAGTGGGATTAAACAGCTCGAACATCTGATTGTACAAGTAAACCTCTTGGAACTTTCTTGAACGCAAAAGGAATTATTTAATCTAGCATTTTCTAATATACTACCCCTTCGTTCTCACCAGGAAAAATATCGTGCTGTCCGGTTCAACCCAAACTTATGGCCATCAGGTCAAAAGGTTTGCAAATGGGAGACTGAACATCACTTTCCCTCTACCTCTTAATTTTGATTTATGATCAAAGTGGCCTGAAAACACAAATGTCTCAAATAAACAGATGACTAATGAGGTCGGAAGGTCATTGTTTGCTAAGGCTGGAGAACTGGGAGCGCCAGTGGGAATATTGGTGATGAAGGTAAAAAATGCATTCCTCTATTAGATGTATGTGCAGTTACTATTGGACTTTGGGATTCCGACAGCAAGAATGATGTAGCAATACATTCCCATCGTAAAAAGGAGAAGAAGGGCTCACATTCAAACAAAGATTCATATATTCTATATTGTCAGGTTGTGCCATTCTAGAGCCTGAAGCTTTGAGGAAACTAATAGTCCAGAAAAATGCGAGTTTTCAGCCCTGTTAATTACACAAGTCACGTGTTACATGAGCTTATGAAATCCTGCCTGCATCTTCTTTGCAAAATAAAATTGTATGAATAGGCTCCTTGAATATAAAGTAACAGGGACTTAATTACGCTCTTTGTTACAAAGTCAAAATTATATAATTATTCTTTGTTGTTCTTGTGTATGCAGGGAATTGGTCTATATATTCAGGAAATAGAGGAGCTGTGTAGGGATTATCCTGAAACTACTGTTATTCTTGATCATATGGCTTTCTGCAAGCCACCAACGTAAACTTGTGTTTTTGCTTGTTTATAGTCTGCGTGAATGTAGTCATATGAAGCTATAGCCTGTAGTAGCTTATATTGCATTGCAATACAGGAATGACGAAGAAGAGAAGGCATTCTCATCATTTCTAAACTTATCCAGATTCCCACAGGTAATCTCCAAAACCTCTTTATTTTGTCCATTGGCAGATCAATGTGGTCATGGAGAGAAAAAACAGTTTTTATTGTGCAAATGAGCCTTTTTAGTACCAGCTGACATTAGCACCCTCAGATTTTGTTGTCAGAGATCCGGGGGCAGTAACACTATTCTGTGAGGGGCGATACCTAACCTGATTTATTGTCAAGTAATGGCGTCATGAATAAAGTGCCAGATTGTAGTAGAAGCTGTGCAGATAATTCCATTCCTTCTGCTTCTGTAACATTATACTTGCTTTAATGCCATGATGCATTACTTCAACAGGTTTATGTCAAATACAGTGCTCTTTTCCGCATCTCAAGAGAAGCATATCCATATGAGGACACTGCTCAGCTTCTTTCCCATGTGATATCTATCTATGGAGCCAATCGAATAATGTGGGGAAGGTGAATTTGCATACCCGCTGATAGTTTCAATTGGTCATAGACTAAAACAGTGCCTATGAGAAACCACTCTCAGTTAACTGATAGCATGCTCTGAAGTGTTGGATCAGCAAATTTGTCGAAAACACAAGCGTTGAGTTACCACAGAAACCCCAGCAGCAATTACATACTCCTAACTGAAAGGGAAAAAAATCTGCTATGGAATACAGAAATCATATAATCCCTTTATCCTCTGGAAATACACACTTCCATAGATTGATTATGCCCTGAACTTGTCTGCAGTGACTTCCCTTATGTTGTTCCTGAATGTGGCTACAAAGGAGCAAAGGATGCAGTCTCTCATGTTGCGGGCAAGGTATCTGTTTCACCATCAGATTTGGAATGGATCCTGGGAAAAACAGTGAGCCAGCTATTCCAAGATGCATGGGTTGCTCCATGAGGGAGCTGTCATGATCAGTGTATTGTAGTGTTTTTTAGTTGTTGCTGCTTGTGTTGTTAGTTTTGTGGTTTGTTGTCGTCATTACTTGACCCTTGCTTGACCCCTTGGGGTCTTGTTGCACTATTGTTTGTCTAGGGTGGGTTTGATCTTTTTAATATAATTGGCAGCTCTCCTGTCCGGTTCGCTTAAAAAAAAGATGGTGTAGTGTAGTGTTGCTGGTAGGAGCTTAAATCAAGACTTTCTCTTATTTTCCAATGTTCAAATGTATATAGTGTTTTAATTTGATACGAATATACATATAAAGCATTTCTAAGTTCAGATTTCTATCACCAACAACCTAATTTTATTGTCTTCTCAAGAAGACTCCTGTTTTTCGGCAAGAAAAATTTCTTCATTTATCCAATTCCGACTTGATCGTGTAACTTAAACATGTGAAGATGAACTAAAGGTGCAAAGACCAAATTGTCGTCAGTGTATTACAACCAAAATGTTTTCTTCTACGACAATGGGAATTCAGATTCAGTTAGAAATGTTGAGGATAGCATTATTACCAGCTCATTGACTCATGGGAGAATTAAGTCTCGAGCAAATTACAACTTATATATCATTTTAATTTATTTAAATCATACTCCCTCCATCTCAAATTATAGATCGTTTTTGAATTTTCTAGATACATATCTTTTACTATGCACCTACATATAATTATGTCTAGATACATGACAAAATATATGTATCTAGACAAGCTAAAACGATCTACAATTTGAAACGGAAGGAGTAACAATTATACGATATCATTGGCTTAGAACACCCAAAATGGAATAGCCAAATAATACAAGGAATAAAACTAGAATTGAGTTGTAGCCAGAGAATAACCCGCCATCATTGATATCCCTGCTCCACTGTATCTATCATTTTGTTGTACTGCTATAGCTAAAAATAATCCATATTTGTGCATGCACATGGTTTAGACAGTCAAATAATACGCACCAAGGTACGTACAATAACTTATTTCTGTGCTCATACCATCATCCTTTTTTCTTTAGAAAAACAACGCACGGCAACCCTCTATGGTAAAATATTTCGATGTCTCCTTTGAAATGCGTTATCTCAAAACTTAAAGAGGGGGGAAACATAAGATTCAAGTTGGTTGTGAACTGCGATACTATATGAATAGAAATTTTCCAACTGAGTGCTTGGATGCAATATAGGATAAACGCATGAATTTAAGGAGATAGACATAAATGGAAGTAATTTCTAAGAGGTTGGGCCCATATATATTTTCTCCAAATTCCTATGAATGGAGCAATTCCTTGTGAACTTTTTTTTGATTTTAGGATATCTAACTTCCGAAGAGATACCAACATTCAAATATAGCATAAGATCTGTGTTTATATTTTGCTATAGAATGAGCCTATACTGATTGCAATTTTCCAGAATCTTGTGCATTTCATCGGCATCATCACATTTGCAACAATAACATACCCATCCGCATGTATTTATAAACCATATGTGTTTTTGCAACACGAAAAAATCCTAAAACCCACGGTTAACCTTAATTTTTTAATCATTTTCTCTTTATTTTTTGTTGTTTTCTTGACTTAATATGTAATTACTATAAACGTACTATAAGTCTATAACAAAAGTAATATTAGTACATATGTTTTTCAGTAAGGTTTCTTCTTGAACCACTCGGATTTGTAGAATGCTAAAAAAGATAGTAACACCAGTAGTGGTAGTAATGAACGGTTTCTTAGCAAGTTAACATGGTTTCCTTAAGGAATAACAGTCCATATGGCACCTAGCAACAATGTATAGTTTTATTCATTGAGGAAATCACAGCAAGAAATAGTACGTATGATTTATTAGCTGTAGTAATTAATAGTTTCTTGGTGCCATATGGACCCTTCAGCAACGGTTTATACGGCGCCTCGTCTAATTATGCCCTGTACTTTATAAACTACACGTGCTTTCTGCAATGTGAAATAAAATCTTAAAACACGGGCAAGGACGCCCCTACAGTTTTTCTAGTGCTGTTCCCTCGTGAAATTAATGATTATCTAGATTTGCAAGGCACTACGAGAAATACAGTTGCCCGAGCAATAGCAGTCCATAAGTTCTGTTACTCGTATATATAAAAACAATAAAATAAAACAGCAGGCTCATTTGCAACGTGACACCGATCATCGGAGGATTATACATACTCCACATCTAAGCAAATATAATAAGCATCACAAATTCTCAAAGACCGAAAAAAAGGGGAAGAGAGTAGAGAGGGTAGCGAGCGAGAACGGGAGGAGACGGAGGGACGACCCCTAGACCCCACTGACCAGCGTCACGGAATCTTCCTCGGAGACCAAAGCCCTACTACTACTACAGCAGCCGCGACAGCCGCAACCGCCGCAACCGCGGCCACGACCCGCCATGCAGCAGCAGCCGCCGCAGCGGGGGGCCCCGCCGACGCAGGGCTTCGTCGGCGCCGGAATGCCGCCGCCGCAGGGAGCCGGGGGCCTCGCCTCGGCGGCGGCGGCGGCGCAGGCCAAGGCGGAGGAGGCGGCGCGGGCGCGCGCGGCAGAGCAGATGGCGCTCGAGGACGCGTGGAAGGCCCTGAACCCGGACTTCCGGACGCCCTTTGCCTCCGTCGAGGACGCCGTCAGCAGGTGCGTGCGCGCGCGCGCCCGATCGATTGATCTTCCTCGCCGCCGCGACGAACCTGCTGCTTCGTCGCGCGTGGTCGGCGCCGTTACCACGCGGTTTAGCGCGCCTTGCTGGCTTCCTCTCGTGTTCTAGGGATCTCGTTTTTCCCTTTCGTTAGATGCACGGTTCTTTCTGCTTCGATCTTTCGTCGAACATCTCATATGTGTTAAGGCTTAAGGGTTTTTGGGATTAGTTCATCGTCATGGTGAACCCGGTTGATTCCACGTATGGCTTGTGGTTTGCTCTCTAGGATTTGGTGCGGCGAATTTGATTTTCACGTGGTACTGCTTGATTTGGGGAAAAAGTTATATGCAGAGAGATATTAGCGACCTCCTAAGAAATCTGTCAAGGAACAAAACTAAACTCTGAAATGGTATGAGAATAATCAAAGTGAAGAATTTTCTGGATCTGGGGATCAATCTACCTATGATAAATAGGGAACTAACCTGACCAAGAATTGTGAATTCCACGTTGATGATTTCTGACAGAATATCTGAAATACGGTTGGTTCTTAACTGACAAAGTTGTTGAGGGAGATCCCTAGATTAAAAACCTGCAATTATAACTGAATAATAGTGTTACCTATCAGAACATCAGCTATCTTTTGATGATTAATTTTGTTAACCACATATTACCTGGCACGCGTTATTTCTGAATCCGATATTTATTGAATAGAACTACTGTTGTCAAGTTACTATAATCTGACAAAAACAGCTCATCCCTTTGTTTCTAAATTCACAGTTCCGTACATCTATACGCGAGAATGTCATCTGTTAAATGCATTGTAGTACTGTATGATTGATCTTTCTTGAATAGAGACTCTCTACTTATTCTTGGAGGGATTGCATGTTTGCACACCAGTCTGGAAACTCATGCTATCTGGCATGAAAATGGGTTGTAGGTTCTAGGTGACTGGGATAGTAGGATTAACATGTATATGTGCTAGATGCAACCTGAAAAGATCTAGTTATTGCAATCTTAATGAGACCTCACATTACACCTGCTGAAAAGAGAACAGTGAGGATAGCAACATGCATATTCTGCCATTTAGTTCATATATATGTTTTTGAGACTAAGTATACGAAGAATTATTCATACTTTACCAATATTGGTGTCCTGTTCTCACTAGTTGGAATTTGGAAATTGTTGGCATGACTAACAATCTTCTTCACCTCATTGGCAGGCTTCTGCCGTATCACGTCTTCGCGGACTACGAAGAGGACGACGGCGTCATTGACGCCACCGTTGGCGGCGGCGGCAGCAGCGTCGCCACCACGACAGAGAATTCAAGCGCGCAGAAATGGGAGGACGACATGGGCGCCGAGGTGGACGGTTTCCTCGAGCACTTCGAGAAGCAGGTGCTGACCTTCAACGTCATGAACCGGGAGCGCGCGGCGGGCTTCCACCGCGCCGAGGAGCAGCTCATTCTGGAGAAGGCGCTGTACGATGACGAGCGCCGGCAGATGGATCGCGTCCGCGCGGCACTCGTGCAGCACCAGCAGCAGCTGGAGCATCAGCGGGAGCAGCAGGAGGCCGCCTTGCGCGCGCGAATGGCGGCGCTCGCGCAGGCGCAGGCCTCGGGGGCGTGGCCGGCGGTGCAACCAGCCGCCGCCTCGTGGCAGGCGCTGGCTGCCGCGGCGCGCGGCGAAGGGGGCTCCCGCGGGCAGGCGCAGGCACCGGCCTTGACGATGATGCAGCAGCAGCAGCAGCCGTCGGAAACGATGATGACGGCCGGCGCCTGGCAGGCGCTCGCGGCGGCGGCGTCGCACGGCGAGGGAGGCTCCAGCGGGCAGGCACTGATACAGGCTGTCATGATGCAGCACGTGCAGCGGCAGCGGCAGCAGGAGGAGATGATGGCGGCGGCGTCGCGCGGTGAGGGCGTTCCCGCCGGCCAGCTGGCGCTCCCGCCGGCCGCGCTGATGCAGCTGATGCAGCAACAGCACCAGCAGCGGCAGCAGGGGGAGATGATGGCGGCGGTGGCGTCCCGCGGCGAGGGCGTTCCCGGCGTGCAGGCGCTCCCGCCGGCGACGGTGATGCAGCTGATGCAGCACCAGCAACAGCAGCGGCAGCAGGAGGAGATGATGGCGGTGGCGGCATCGCGCGGCGAGATGGGCCCCGGCGAGCAGGCGCTGGCATCGGCCACGGTGATACGTCAGCTGCAGCTGATGCAGCAACAGCAGCAGCAGCAGGAAATGATGGCGGCGGCCGCTGGGTGGCAGCTGGGCGGGCGGCAGATGACGTACGCGGCGGCGCGCGGTGACGGCAGCTCGAGCTCGCAGGTGCTTCAGCAGTCAGGGCAGGGGCAGGTCAGCAGCGGCGCGGCCTCCAGGATGGCGCTGCCATGGCATGGGAGCGCGGAGGGAAGGGAGCAGTAGTGTTTGCCAGGGCTTTACGATTCCTGCGAGAAAACCAATCGTGCGGCTTGCGTCTCTGTTGGATGAGTATGTCATTGTTGTAGTGTTCATGTCAACTAAGCTCATTTACAAAAAGCGGCCAAATTTGACCGTTTAAAATTCAATACCTGCCATTGTGTCATTGTAGCAGCTTATTACAGTAAGTATATTAAGTCGTGAATTTCAATAACAAAGTGCTACAAGCCGATAAGAAATGTTAAGTTAAATCCATTTCTATGAAGACAAACGGAAGGATATGGCAATGTTCAAAATGTTTCGAGAAGCAATCGATCAGATTCATATTGACTCTTTGCCCAACAGGATACCTCAACTCTGAAACAAACCTTGACAAGGTAGAGCAGCAACAAGGTCTACTACACCCAGAATAGCGTGTGTGTATCTTGTACATCATATTGAACATTTTGTAGGGTAAAACACGACAACCACTGCAAACTATTTCCCTATCCGCATGGCAGAGGGACCGACTCTTTGTACCTAGGTTACAATTACAACAGTAGCTTACAACATATGGGCATCGTCTTTCGCCATTGCCACCCATTGACAGAGCATGACACCAGACTTCTTCGATCTTTGAGCTCATAGTCTCTCTGAAGGACTTTAGGTGGACATACAAATTATTGTTGGTCTCGTGGACGCATAATAGTTTCATAGTATTGTACAGGAGCAGCGAGTAGTTTTGGGCAACTTGTTGGCCTTCTTATCTGTCAGAAGAGAGTAACAGAGATAACAACATTCAGGATATGAGATTAACATGAACTGCCAACTTACAAAGTTTTGACAATTCAGCTTAACCCATCAACTGCATAAGACCAAGTAATGAAGAGTATCCAAACTTCCAGAATTAGTGCTGCAGTGTTCATTCTGTTTTGAGAATTACTCAGTTTTCAACGTCGGATATGCTGACATGCAATTCCTCCACTTGCAGAGCAATTAGTTTGAGGAATGGGATTATCCTAGCAACAGCCCATTGGTTATCTTTTGTTCTCTTTTTATTTCACTTTAAAAATGGAATCAGCTGGTTTCTCACCCCTATCCCTCAATCCTCATAAGTCATAAGAACAAGGCTACTGAAAAAGAATGACAAATTGGGTCATCCAACAAAAAACATGGGACTACGAGGTGTCCAAGAAATAAACATCCGATCATCAAGGAATAGTCTACTTTACACATCTGAACTTTGCCAAAATGTCGATGACATCGAGTATTTTAAACCCTCAAACTAAGAAAAGCGGGTCAACTTACACCCAAAGATGGTTTTGGGAGCCATGCTTTCGAATTTTCCTTACTAGTATAAGTTAACAGGAGGGAAACGATGAGAAGACACATAATGGAGAAATAGAAGACAGAAAACTAGAAGAGAAAGAGATCAACCATGTGGACGTAAACAACCCTGAGTTGGATGCCCATCTAAGAAGTATAATGTACAAAGCCTGAAAAAGTTACTCCAATAGGAGCCAACTCAATGAAATTGATTTAGACCACTGGATGGCCTGCGGAAACAAACTGGCTATTTTGGCTAAGCCTACATGCATACTTTTGAACCCCAGCTCCAAAGAGTCGATGCAATGAAGAAGCCAGTAGCTAGTACACGTAGTTATCAAATCAGGCTAGCTGTGAACCATAACCAGCTCATTATTTGAATAAAAGGGTGTGAACAGTCAGTTTACAAGAGGTCAAATGTCCATTGCGTTCCTATTTTTTCTTCTCTCTTTTTTTTCTTTTATTTCTATTTCTTTTCCATACTATTTTATCCTCTCTTTTTTTCTTTTTTCTCTCCCACTTCTTTTCCTCTTTTTTTTCCCTCACTTATCTGGTGCTTGCTTGCCCCTTATCCATTCGTTTCCTTCCTGCCACATATTATCTCCTTGTCAAAGCCTAACTTTGCACAACTAACTCTAGGGAAAGTGGGGCTGCCAGAAAAAAAGTGGGGAGAACAAAAAGGTAGCCACACTTGTGGCAAAGTTTGGTACGAAAATGAGTCTATAACACGTGGGGCAAGGGGCTAAGAATGTTTGTAAGCCACAGTTTGTGGCGGAAACCAAACACATGCTTAAGAATCTGTGGTGCGACAAACGTGTGGCGCGGCAAGATGTGGCTAGCAACCAAACAGGCTTGATTGAGAACTTGGCCAGAAAATCAAGATATTATGGCTTAGCAGCACAAGTTGGGGGAACAGCTTCTTGAAAATTGACTCAGTAAGCCCTGCATTTAATCTCAAATCATAGAACAGATTGTAGCTTCTCTATCTCCCTACGAGTAGCAAATTTGTATAATTCTCAGCTCAACACCTTCTACATTTCTGAAACAAAGTACTCTTATAGAAACCAAAAGAACACACTTCTGAAAATATAGATCCAACAAAAATGAAGGCAGCATGATAAAGCGTGAACCTTAGAAAGGAAAAGAAAACAAATCATAAGTAAAATAAAGCAATAGAGGCAACCAAAAAATACTGAAACTATAATTAGCAGAACTGGAATTTTACGCATCTTGATACAATGATACTTATAACAAAGCTACCAGTCTATAGAGTTGGATGAGAGAGGTCAAATTCAATAAGTAACCATTTCATTAAGTGTGAAAACTTGCAACTCACCTGGTTTTGATTTGGCTGATGATGGTTGAACAACAACGTGCATTGTGATAGCACTACTGGGAAGATCACCAAAAGGTGCTCTGCACTGTGCAACACTCTTATCATTTTCTAGAATTTTGCCTCCGCTTATCAGTTTCACATCATTAGCAGTCTTTGGGCTAACTGATTTATCTGCAACAAAAAGTTACATTAGAAATATTATATGGGCAGGGCAAATGTGTGAGTGATTGTTTAACAAACCCAGAACTGAACTGATAACTGATAAATGCAGCATACATAGATGTAAGGCCATTTACTGCATCAAACTAACTCCACAAATTAACGGAGAAACAGAACAGCTAAAACTGCTCATGCAACTAGTTTCTGCAGTAATACTTTTGATGAAGCAGGAACACATCGTGAGACATCATATAGCCAGCTGGTAGGAAAATAAACATTGTAGAACTAAACACCAGCCAAAAAAACACATCCTAGCTCGCAGAAAATTTGCCTGATACAATCAGCGGAAAATATTTAATTGCATTACTGATCTTAAGTATGCAGTTCAAAAATATCCCATTCTGGGCAAATTTTCTGTGGAAAATGATATTATTTCATTCAAAATCGTGGAACTGTTGATTTAACGATCTAACTCAATACTAATCTATGATGCAGTTATACAAGCCTGCAGGATCAACAAACTTCAACTAATGAGAAAGACTAGCAATAATATGGCACCAGCAAAATGATGGGTATCTACTTCGAAGTGTAAATACGTGCGCTCATTTTCACACCCTCCGGAATACAAAAGTAAAGTATAGAGTGCCCTCCCTCCCTCCCATAAACAAGATGATACATTGATATCCATACGGAAGCTGTTGTCAATGGGAGCTACAAGTGCTCAGTTAAAAGACCATGAGCTTCTCTATATGTTTATTCTACTGGGCTCTCTGTTGGCTACTTTAAAGTGTTGATCATGTTACCACTGTGGGCTACTTTGTCAAGAAACTTGAGACTGCTCCTGAGCCAGCAGCATAGCAACATGGAATTGTACACCTATGTGTAAAGACCCTCCTGGATCTTGGAGCAACTTGAGGCCACTCAAGGTTCTGATGAAATCTCATCAGTTCTTTTAAAAGCAATCATGGCCAGGTGTCAAATAGACAAATACCCTACTGAACCATAAACTTATCTACAAAGGATGTAATAATATTTCAGTTTGAAAATAAAAAAACTCTACTATTACTGTTTGAACCGAAGCCAGCATATGGGCTTGACATTTCTTCAGATATGTTCTGGCATACCATAATAAGGAATAAATACCAGAATAGTTGATGCTAGATTTACAGGGTACAAAGCAACTGGTTCAAGCTCAAATCTTCTATTCGTCAACTATGCTTCGAGGCAGAGAACTTTTGTCAGGGAAAGGATCTTATTGCTGCGACATATTCAGTTCTTTATTACAGTGCCTCTGTCTGCTTTGCGTTCAATACTTCCAATTCAACCGAGTCTAGAATCTTAACAAAAGAAGCACTTGCTAATAATGGAGGCGCCCCTTCCTTTTTCCCAAATCGGACACCAAACCGTGAAGGCACCGACGCCCCCCCCCCACCCCTTCAAAGCCCTCCGTTCCTATCTCCTCGCGACACGCACGGACTAAAAATAGCAACTGAAGATATACAAACTTAGCAGTATGGATCACAGGGCTTGACACCACGGCGGTAGCCGGCTCATCCCGCCTCGTAGGAGTTCCATAGCTCAAGAGAACGGGAATCTTTAAGGACCTTTGGGCCAGTCGGCGACGACGCGTTCCTTGAGCGCGGCGACGGTGGTAGCGGCGGCGTTGCAGCGGACGGGGCCGATGTCGGAGCCGTCGAAGAGCCGGAACTTGACCTCCACCTCCTCCGCCTCCCCTTCCCGCTCCCGCTCCTCCATCTCTTCCGCCCCCACCTTGGCCCCCTCCTTCTCCGCCATTTTCTCGGCCCCTCCCACCAAGAGCCGGGACGCCTCCGGGACCCAACCGGAGCCCTGCGGATCCCGGCCGCTCACAGCGAGAGCTCCGGAGGCCGGCGCGAGTGGGGGGCGGGGAGGGGCCCGGGTGCTCGGGCTAGGGTTTGGTGTGGGAGCGCGAGGGGAGGGGAGGCAGGAGAGGGAGAGGAGCAGGGGAAGCAAGAAGGCGAGCTAGGCAGGTTAGGCGAGAAAAAATTCTCTTCCTTTTGTCACTGGAAACGCGGGAGGGTTTTTATTGTAAGCGGAGGACTGGTCTAGAGTATCTACGTTGTGCGAGTTAAATTGGTTTATCTCCACAGAATATTCAGTGCTCCTTTATTCTCATGTATATGAAATTGAAGAGAGCAAATAGCATGTCTTTACTCAGCTTTAAGAGAAAGTTCTCTTTCTCCTCTCACTTGAGAAGTTTTATTAGTGGGTTGTGGCTTTTAATCTTTTGCCATGTGTTAGATTCATGTTTGTCTTGAGAGCTTATGGTAATTTTATTAGTGTCATGTATGTTGTTTCTTTGGTCTTCCATAGTAGAGGAAAAGAGGATCATGTAAATATGTCTATGTCTACCTCAATGGAATTGAAAATTTTCTATCATTTCATAGTGTAAAGTATGAGTTATGGGTTCGGTTGGTGGATTAATTGATGCTATTTCTATGCTTTCCTTTATGCATGTATCCGTTTCTAATGAAATTTAATTATTGTGTTAAAAAAGGTGAAATTAAAGGGAAAAAATTGGCTAACTATGCATCCATCCTAGTAGTCACTCTTTATCTTGTATTTTAGCAATCAAAATAAATGCTCAATTCTTGTCGGTTTCTTTGACTCTCCCTTCAAAAGTTCAAACCATATAGGACTTTCCTTGGTGCGCATAACAAACCTTTGCATATAAATCCTACTTCCTCCGTTCCAAATTATAGGTTATTTTGTAATTTCTATGTTCATGGTTTTTACTATGCACCTATATATATTATGTCTAGATATATAGGAAAAGCAATGAATTTAGAAGTGCCAAAACGACCTATAATTTGGGATGGAGGGAGCACATTAAAGTTAGTATCAAGAGTGTTGGATGATGTGGAGACATCAAACAACATCATTGTCAACGGTGGAGGTCTATCTTTCTCTCGCTAGATTGAAGAGAGTTCAAGTTTCTCTTTGGTTATCCATAGAGCTAAGACACGGGTAAAAGCAGTCTTTTTATGATTGGGTGCAACGATATACATTTGCTTTGCACATTCCTTTTCCCGTACATGCTCTCTCTCTCTCTCTCTTGGCACCACACTAGAAACTACTACTCCTAATTTGTTTTTTAAAATATTGCCTGATAATTTAATTTACGCTTTTACTTAAAATAGTAATTAATGCACATGTTATGCTTTATCATGTGCAAAATGCTGGATTTTTTTTGATAGGGTGCAAATGTTGGATTTAAATAGTCTTTTTAATAAAAATTCACGGCAGGAGCCTCCCGTAATATGATCCAAGATCACTTCTTTCGACGGCAGGAGTTTTGGGCTGGGCTGCCACAGACACTAAAGTCTAAAGGCCATTAACATGCAGCTCTTTCTCGGGAAGCAGGTTGGGCCAGCAGAATAATTGGATTGGATCCACACAACACGGTCCCTTTCTTCCCTTTTGACGCTTACTGATCGATCAGTTGACCAATCATGATCTAGCCTATCCGATCCATTGATAATCAAGAGTTGTTCAATTCAGAAACTAGCGCGGTTGGTCATGAATGACTTTTTCCTTCTTATTTAATTTGGCTAAAAAATTCTCAGAAATCTTCAAATTTAGGGGTAGGAGAGAGTATCATATACATACAACAAAGACTCTGTCTCCTGGTAATTAGTGCATTCCTCTCCTTTGTATTTCGACCACGCCTACATCTCTTTTCCACTCTTTGCCACAAATCGTGTGCATGAATGCATCACAAGGGATTTTTATATAGCACAAACCGTCCATGATGAATCACTTATCTAAAAAAGTGGGTCTAGTTCAACTGGTTGAGATGTGAGGTGTAATTGTACACTCCAACCATTCAAGTTTAAGTCTTGTTCAACTCGAATTTATATGCCTATTTTACACTTAATAATGAAAAACCACGTACCTAGCTAGTTCATGCTACTCCCTCCGCTTCAAATTATAGGTCGTTTTGCTTTTTTTAAATTTATAAAAAAAATTATGTGCATAGCAAAAGCTATGAAACTTAAAAAGTTACAATTTAAGGCGGAGGGAGCAGTTTTCAAGCATGGGATAGGTCGAGAAAGCATTTGTTAGGCTTTGTTTTCTATAAATCAATTATCCCAAAATGGTTACGTTAGTATGGAGGCGTATTGTTAGATAGCTTACGAGCTATTATAAACCCCATTATCATTGACACCTAAACGAATGCCGTTCCAGGGTCGTATGTGACAACAACTCTGAACCGCGCGCCTGTGACGATGAGGCTGTCCAAGGCAGTGCGCTAGCTGCAGCTCTTTTCTTTCCTTTGGTACTAGCATGTACGGAGTACGTAGCTAGCGCTATAGCTTTATAGACAATGATTAATGGGTCGGAGCAAAAGCCCCCATTGTAAATCCTTGTAGTGAGGCAATCGCCCCGTATCCCCGATCACATTGTACCTTTTGTAGGCCAAATCCAAGATTTAGCTCCTGCCACTCAAAAGTTTAAAACCTCACTAGCTAGGAGAAGCTGCCGTCCCTTTAATTTGTCCCTGCCCTTGACGGAGAGGAGAGGAGAGAGAGCAAAGCCTGCTCTTTTTGTCCCCAAATTAAAGATCAGGAGCTACACTACTCTGCTCTCAAGCAAACCATGCATGGTTACGCAAGGAGTACAGCTAGCCAGGGCACAGGCGCAGCATGGTGTGGTGGGCCCCACTGGACATAGAGCGGTGATGACGTGATGTCATGAGACAGAAGGGGCCACAAGGGCATGCATGCATGGTCAAGGTGGCGCCGGGTAATGAGGGACCGGACCGGCGGCGGTTCGACTGAACCAGAGCCTCCACTGATCCGGTTCACTTAAAAGCTGTCCATGCGATTGGACCGGTAAAAACCGTTGAACCGGCGGTTTTGAACCGGTGAACCGGGTACTCTTTTCTCCTCGCTTCACCTGCCAGCGGCAAATCGTTCGGAGACTAATTAGAGGAACTAAATATGAGCTAATTATAAAATTAATTGTACAAATGGAGTCTAATTCGCGAGACAAATCTATTAAGGCTAATTAATTCATCATTAGCAAATAGTTACTGTAGCACCACATTATCAAATCATAGATTAATTAAGTTTAATAGATTTGTCTCGTGAATTAAACTCCATCTATGCAATTACTAATTAATATCAAACATCCGATATCATTGTTTAGCACCCATCCTCAAGTGGCAAGCATCCAGCAGACCAGCACACGCAACAGAGAAATCAATCCACCATTTCTTTATCTCTTCCCGTTCCACGAGGCCAGCAGCAGCAGCTGCTGCTGCCGCCGCCGCCCTTCCGCGAGGGAGCGCCAGAACGGCTTCTGAGTTCTGACTACATGCGCTGACGGACGCAGGAGGCTAGCTCTGCCGCAGCAAGCTTTCCCAAATCCAACACGGGGTGCGGCGGCGCTGCGGTGGACGACGAGTGCGGCGGCGCTACGGTGGACGACCGACGACGAGCGCGGCGGCGGCGCGGCAGGCGGAGCTAGCGGTGAGCAGCGCGCGTCCTTAGTAGGGGCAGCAGAGGCTGCTGTGGCCGGGAGGGAGATGGCTTGGCCGCCCGCTTGGGTTTGCCCGATGCGTGCGCCAGGCGTCCGTCGCAGGGAGCTCGGATCCACCAAGGCGTGCGGCGGCGTTGCAGTGAACTGCGAGTGGGTCGACGACACATGAATGAAATTCTTGCATTGACTATCAGTCAATTGTAAATGAAATTCTTGAATGAGCTATAACCTGATTGCATACTGTGATTGAAATTACAAGCGATTCCACTGAAAGATTATTATGGAGTTATAAATCCTCAAGATCACGTGCATCTCAATTTCAAGCAAAAGCTTACACCCTAAGTAAAACTTTTGAATGGTTGTGTCATGACTCATGGTTTACTAATTATTTTCTGAATCTAATTTTATTTATGAACAATTATATATGCACCGGTTCATAGTATCTGCAGCCGTTTGATTTAACGGTTCAAAGCTATTGAACGGTGGTTCAACCGATTTATAACGGTTGGACCAATGAACTATTGAACCGACGACCTCACCGGTTCGATGACCGGTCCGGTCCTAATAACTATGGTGCTGAGCCATCATGCCTAGCTCTGTACACATGTCACTTTGTACACCGTGTGTGTGTTTTGATTTGGTCCTCCCAAACGACCATCATGCTCAATTGCTCATATCATATGATTATCCAGCCTAGCCGTTGTTTAGACTTTGCACTGTTTGTTACTAGTCTCGAATCTTGTCCCCAGTTGAAGGTCCAGAGGAAATAACCAATACCTAAGGTTTTCTTCTTTACACTACGTCAGAAACGATTTGTGGTGGCACAGGCAAATTAGCGTGCTGGTGGGCGTGATTGGCATCCGCTAGCACAAAGATTCGTCGGGCCAGCGGGGGAGCGCCCGCCCGCACAGATCGCCCCATATGTGCTGGCGGTGTGCTTACGTGGCCCGCCAGCACAGAGGCCACTGTGCTGGTGGGCGCTTATGTCACCCGCCAGCGCATATTTGTGCCTGCCGGCACAAATGTGGTGCGGGAAACGAAAATTCGCATCAGACGAGCGGGCGACCCAAAAGCACTGCCTCTCTCCTTTTTATCTGCGAGCTCTCTCTCTCTTATCCTCACGTCTCTTTCTCCTCTCTCTCTCTCTCTCTCTCTCTCTCCCCTATCCCTTTCATTCCTCCTGTGCGGGCGAGCGCGAGCGACGACCGAGGGCGCGCGGCCGGTGCGGGCGAGCGGCGGTCGAGGGCACGCGGCCGGTGAGCAGCGGGAGCAGCGGGGTGCGGAGGGTGGCGGAGGGCGCGGGAGCGGCGGGCGTCGGACGAGCTTTTTTTTCACAAAAATATCTGTGCTGGTGGGTGACATAACCACCCGCCAGCACAGAACGCCTCTGTGCTGGCGGGTGGCTAACGTCGCCCACCAACACAGAGCGGTCTGTGCTGGCTCAAAGTTGCTTGCGGGTGCTCGGCCCGCCAGCACAGAGCCTATTTACCCGCTAGCAAAAATCTTTTGTGGCCTAGTGTTACTTGCAAGTTGCAATTGCACATTTCAAAGAGCTGCCCAATTCCTATAAATTTAACACATGCGTGGCTGATGGAAACCAGCGTATTTCACTTGACCCTAACCCTGATTGGTGCCAAATTGCCAACAACGATCTGTAGGACAAGTAGCTAGGTTCTTCCTTGCTCTGTGCTCTCATAGTCTCATGAGATTTTGGAAGTTTCAAAAGGGGTTTTAATTACTTGAAACTATTGAATCTTCCAACCGTGATGATTCTCTCATTCAGACTTCAATTTGGACAACCCATATATGTCTATTTTGATTGTTTCGATGAGGACTATCCAGTACTGAACTCCAATGTGCAATTTGGCTTTATTGTCCTCTTGGTCCAAATAGTTATTTGCATCCATTCCTCCAACTTGCCTTGGGCCAACTTTAAGAGTAAGGAATAGGAATTTCATATTTTCATACATGAATGGCGAAATTATTCTTACCACACCTTCAAATTTTGGATCTCTTCAAATTATACGGTGGATCTACATATCCCAAGATGTTGTAGCATAGCCTAGCCTCCTCGATCATGGGCACAAGCCACTCCCTCTTTCCCCGCAATACCATTGAGTAACCCATCTATTCCTTATCAGCCGTTAACCCGTTAATGGGTCTACATCTCCTACAAGCCAACCACCATTCCATTGTTCACTACTAGCTCTAATTCATGAATAGAAACATACCCTAGTGAACTCAAAGCATTTATTTAGTATACAAACGATTTGTCTAGGCACCATATCCCTCTCCAATTCTACAAGTAGATTACATTAAAGCCCGCTAATAGAAATGGGCCGGGGCATGCGCAGGTGGGGTGGAGGGTTGTCTATTTCTACAAGCAGACCTCATAAGGAACCGCCAATAGAAATCGATTTCCACAGGAGATTCTTATGTGGTCCACCTGTAGAAATCTTTTTTCCACAAAGTAACAAAAGGATCGCGTGAAGTTTGAGGTCCTGTGCTCGAATCCTAAAAGGAGCGTGCGATCGAAAAATCGGGCGCACTCATAGGAGAATCGCTACTAGAAAAAAATGGATTTGTACGGATATTTCTTAAGAGAACCATTAGTAGAAATTATTTGGTTGAGTATATTTTTTTACCTTCGGTGGGATTATTTGCGGATGGCTAAACGCCACTGGAAATGGGTCTATCAGCCCTCCGACCTGTCATCACTGCGCCCAACGATCGAGAGATAAGTCACTCATTTGTATGTTATATTCTTTGTGGTACCCTTTAGTTTAGCAATTCCTCAGGACAATAGGCTAGGGTCATATACATGCATGGTTGCAACTTGCAAGAAGGTGCAAAGCTCTGCGGTTTGGTTACTAGTTCAAACTTTAAATCCCAATGCAAGCACTGAGCCTGTTTACCAATCTCCAAGCACCTTGAATATCTAGCCACATGATCGTATCTCCCACTCCCAGCATCAGCATGGACCATGGAGTAGTAGCTCGAAAAGGAGAGAGAAAGAGAGGAACGCGCGTGGACCAAAGCCGGCAAGCCGCAGTGAGCACGGGAGAAAAGACCGGCGGAGACCGAAGCTGTGCGCCTGCGGCCGACCTCCAGGACCACCGGCCGGAAATAGGTCAGCAGTCAAGGCGCATCGCGTCAGCCTCGGGACGCGGCGTCCTCCCTCCTCCGCGCGCCACCCTCTCTACAACGGCCGGCCGGCCGGCAGCGGCGTGCATGGCTCGGCCCAGCTTTTTCTCCCCCTCTTGCTTCTAGCTTTTCCCCTCGGCGTACGTCCGCCCTCCGCCTTTCCTCGGGCCGCCGGCCGTCGCAGGCGCGATCACGTACGTACACTGCTGCTGTCGATCGCTTTAGCCTAGTGGCCGCCGGGCTTTCGTCTCTCTCTCGATCTCACGAGCTTTCTTTGCATGCCCGCGGCAGCACGGAGCAGAAGAGGAGACCAGCAGACAAGGGCACCCCTGCTGACAACCCGGCCTCGTGCTTCCTGCTACGTACTATACCGCCACTAAACTACTGCTCCTGTTCCTACGGCTATGGGCGCGCTGTACGTACGTATTGAGACATTGTTTTTCCTTTTAGTAATCATCATATGGTCGATCAGTTTGCTCAACGACAGTTGCTTATTTAATTTTGTGGTCGATCACGAGCTCTCTGGAGCACATGTATGATGTGCACATGCAATACTCTAGCTTATACTAACCCCAGCCCAGTACATCCTCCTCACATGCATGCAACGATGGATGGACATGGATCGACAGCATTGCGTGGAGGCCAACCCCAAGTGGCCGGCCCTAGCTAGCACTTACCTCACTTACCAATTATGTCCAGTGATGGCCGTGGGAAAAAAGCCATATGTATCATTGCACGCTGCCAGCTCCACCACACAAAGACCATGCAGACCTGCATGCAAATGCAAATAAAACACAACTCCAGTACGAAAACGCCCTTTCATCAAAATCCAAACTTAAAAAGAGAAGAGATCCAGAAGCAAACCAATGCAAATCAAAGCACGTACGGAAAGAAAAACGCACGAAACAAGAGATCGTGAGATCAGCTGGATACGCTTGCTGGTTGCTGCCACCACCCCTCGTGAAAATTCTGAAAAGATATCACGCACGCACGATCTCCATGGCCGGGCACCTGCATGCGTCCATGCAAATAAAAAGAGACCAACGCAACAAGTCTCGCATGCGTACGTGTACGGCGCTGCACGCGCGCTTTTTAACCGTGCGCGCGCGCGCCAACTTTCCAAGCCTTTATTACTTGCTGCTTGCCCATCACCTGTAGAGACCCAGCCCAACCCCGGCCGGCCGGCGGCGTCGATCCGACGGCCGCCTGCCGGCGAGGCGCCGCCTCGAGATCCGGAGCCACCCCAACCTGACCCCAAGCAAAGTGGCACACACGCTTTCACAAAAGGTTGGAGGAGAGCTGGTTAAGTGGTTTAATAACACTTGGTTAGTTACTTGATCATCATGTCTTTGCAGTACTTGACGACCATTATTTTTTGTAAACTAATAAAGCCGTGAGGTGGTAGCTAGCATGTGGGTGAATCCTTGCTCGGAACTTTCGTGATATCGCTGGCATGCAGCATGCAAAGCAAACTTGGTAATTTGGTCGTACGTACATATACTGTGCTGCTGCCTTGAGGAACATGCAATGCATGCAAACTCCAAAGCGTATCATCGCAGTCAAAATATTTTTACCGACAAGGCCATTCGTCGCCATGATCTCGCCGACACAGCAGCCTGCCGCCGAGCTAAGCTCATGAGTAACTACTTCAGGCCTGTTTGGTTCGTGCACTGAAGTTTAGTCACTATTACATTTAATGTTTAGATACTAATTAAGAAGAGTATAAATATATGCTAATTACAAACCAATTGTATAGATGAAGGCTAATTCGCAAGACGAATCTATTAAGCCTAGTTAGTCTATGATTTGACCATGTGATGCTACAGTAAATATGTGCTAATCATAGATTAATCAGGCTTAATAGATTCGGGCCTATTCGCTTCAGCTTATTCAGCCGGCTTATCAGCCACTGAACAGTATTTTTCTCTCACAACAAATCAGCCGTTTCAGCTTTTCAGTCGGCTTATAAGTTCAGCCGAACAGGCCCTTCATCTTTTGAATTAGCCGCAGCTTTTGCAATTAATTTTAAATTAGTTATATTTAATCCTTCTAATTAGTATCCAGGTGACCCGAACTAAAGGTGGTGGATCCAACGACAGTTTGTGGCAGTTGGATAAAGGTGGCGGTGGCAGCAGTACTACCACACACACACGACAGCTTTGCATAAAGAATACCGTACGTCAGCTACAGTGCCCAACTAATTCTCCCTCTCTCTCTCATCTGGTACCATATGCACTTCTAAACAAAGAATTCGAGTCACATGTGCATACTAAAAGAGTTCCTGGTATTATATTTTCTAAAATAATATTGCAGAAATGTTTGTTTCTCTACAGGTCGGTCGATGAATGAGCCCAATTAACACACATTTACCGGCATACAGAACGAAGCTTTAAAACGACCGTTTGCACAAAACCAAGCGAAAAGCTGGTGCTGAGACGACATTTCTCTGTGGAAGCAAAAGCCGGTCTTTGCTCCCACCATCGATCAAATCCTTGGACAATTTTTCAGTAATGCTTCTACTTTGCAGTACTGACGATAAAGATAAAAGGTCTAGCTGCTCGCCCAGCAGAAGAAGCATGCACTGTCGGCCTGCCCTGGGAGACAAAGGAAACATCACCGTGATGTAATGCACTAGCTCGAGGCGTGTGTTCATCCAACGATGCATCTGTATCCAAAGCTACTAGCCTAGGCTCACTTGTTTCAGATATCTGTCTCGAAACCTAGCGACATATGGACATGTAACTGTTTAAGTATCCCTAGACGATCTTGGACCTAATTAATTCCTCAGCTGTCTGAAATTTTGAGTTCTTTCTGCCGATTTTGTGAAGATGCACGTAATACACTTGCCTCTAATGCTCCATTTCTTTTTATAATAAGGCGCGCGTGCGTCAACATTCAAACCTCACAATCTTCACCAACAACTACCTTACAAGTTAAATCCAGCTTTAAAGCTACTTGCCGCCAGAAATTTACCGGGACGCCCCTGACCCCGCTCCTCTATATATAGGCGCACCTCCTCTCACCTCTAGCCTGCCAGCCCTAAAGCAAAGAGCCAAAGACACACTCGACCTTGCTCTCGCAAATTGCACACCGGCCGCTTAGCTACTAGCATAGCTAGCTAGCCCTTTGATCTCAGCAGCCATAGCATAGGAAGCACCGGCGGCAACGAACAGAGAGCGACAATGCAGTACGGCGCGGCGGCGGCGGAGCAGGCGTGGTACATGCCGGTGGTGGCGCCGGCGGCGGCCGCGGAGACGGCGGCGGAGCGCGTGGAGCGGCTGGCGTCGGAGAGCGCGGTGGTGGTGTTCAGCGTGAGCACCTGCTGCATGTGCCACGCCGTGAAGCGGCTCTCTGCGGCATGGGCGTGCACCCGGCGGTGCACGAGCTGGACCTCGACCCGCGGGGACGCGAGCTGGAGCGCGCCCTCGCCTGCCTCCTCGGCGCCGCCGCCGGGCCCGGGGCGGCGCCGGTCGTGCCCGTCGTGTTCATCGGCGGCAGGCTGGTCGGCGCCATGGACCGCGTCATGGCCGCGCACATCAACGGCTCCCTCGTGCCGCTGCTCAAGGAGGCCGGCGCGCTCTGGCTCTGAGCTCGCCGCCGGCGCGCGCGGCGCCATTATTGCTAGCCGCTGCTCGGAGCTAGTTATTGTAGGGCAGATTAAAGTAATACATCATCCACAGTTCAGTAGTGAGTGAATCGATCATAGAGTGAGTGAGTGCGTGCTTGTGTGCTTGTGTGTGTGATCAGAGAGAGGTCAGTGATTTTTTTACTGATGCTGCCTGCCTCCGTCTTGTGTGAGTGTGAGTGAGTGTGGTAGAGCTGGCACGTGCTTGCATGCTCACACGTACACGGGTGTGTGAGCAATGCTTGCTGGATTGCTGCTGCTTGGTGCAAGAAGAGATCTAGCTACCTATTTAGTGTTATCATCTCTTCTATCAACCTTATTAATCAGTTTGGCTTGCCTTATTTTTCACTGATCCCTCTTGTGTTTTACTGTACTTGCATTTAGAGGAGAGCTAGTCATGGACAATCGACTTGTGTGTCATGAAATTCGGGTTTTAATTAGTTGCCACTTGACATGCATATATGATCACTGGTTTGCATTCCAATAAAATGTGAAAAATGCTAATATCAACAGCATGTACAGTTATTATCTACTCAAATTCTAGCATTTTACTGCTGGTTATTGTTTGTTTAAAAGGATGTCAAAGAAAAGGAGGAGTAATATAATAGCAAGTGGGATTCGCGCTCTCGTCCTCGGTCCTAGTCGGTGCTTGCTCGGTGTAGTTTTTTGGGAGCTCCTTTTCGCGGCTGGCAGGCAGGCAGCATGCACGCTCGTCTTTTTTGCATGAGACGGCTAGCATCTCGTGTGTGCCATCTTTATGCTTTCTCCGAGATATAGCTTTTCACTGTGTGCTTCGCCTGTGTCTCCTCTGTGCTTTCTTCATGGCAGCAGCTAGCTACGTACCTCATGCATGGCCATTGATCTTGTGCGTTTGTTTGTTAAAAAAAAACTCTATCTGTTCTAAAATAGAAGACTTGTTCTAAGTCAAAGTTCTACAACTTCGTTCAGGTTTGTAAAAAAAATGCATTCATAAATTAGTCCCATTTAATCTATCTATCTATATATATATAGTATCTTTTTGGGTATCATAGATATTAATATAACTTTTGTATACTTAATCAAATCAGATAGATTCGACTTGTTCCAAGATTAGAATATATTACATTGCGTACATTTTGAAACAGAGAAGGGTAATGTTTGCACGGTTCTCCCACGGTCCCACCTCAGGGCTCGCTTGTTTGGGTTTGCGAAGAATCGTTACTGTACAAGTACAGGCACGAGTGATTTACTGCGCCGGTTATATTTAACTGTGCCTTTAAGGCGCGGCTAATGTGTAGTACCAAGGTCATGACCGGTGCACAATTTCGTTGCGTAGTTACTACAACTAAGAGTTTCATGTCATCTAAGGATATTTGAGTTGATGAATGAAATAAAGTCTTCCGAGTCCCAATGCAAAATTTCATTTCACAGTTTTATAGATTGGCTATATCATATAAGTGTTGTATCTAAGCGACCAATGAGCGTTGACAAAATGGAGTTTGGAAACAGTGAGCACCTATATTTCATTTTGATGAAAATGTTTCAATATCTCCCTCTGTATAAATGTTGTGTCATGTCACCATATAAGTTGTTGACGTGGCATCTCAGTTAATTGGAATGAAATTTCCATGAAGCTCCTATGGAGAATGGCCTCTGCCGTGAGGAAAAAAGCCGGTAGAAAATGATAAGTTGGCACAGTTGATGAAGCACAACTTAAAAGGAAGCTGCGGACAAGTAACGACGGCATCGACAAAAAAACACAGGCAAGATGCCAAGATCGTACGCGGCTGGATGAGAGTAAAATGCGACAAATTACCAAATATAATGGGATGCCGGTAGCGGTAGGGCGTTGTTGTGTGGGATGAGCAAAAGCACCAGGTGTGGGCCGGTATGGGCCTCCTGCTAGGCCCTGCGCGCTGGGCGGGTAAGTCGTTTGATCTGGTAGCAGGTAACAAGGGTTGGGCCAGCTTCTATTTCCTCTCTACGGTTACCGCCGTATGACGTATGGGCCGCAATCTTTGGACCCGGCAAGCCCAGATTCCCCCTGGGCTCCCAAAACTGCGTCTTCCCTTTTTGGCAATAATAGTTCTATGCTCTTCCCATATGCAACAAGGTAAGGCTAAAGGAGGGAAGCATTACTGGTTGTGGTCATGCAGCATGGCCATCGCTCCATGCTCCAACATCGAAGCAAGCACCTTAGAATGCCATTGGAGCAAGTCGAGGACGACTTACAGCTAAGAAGGGGAGAATGATAAGGACATCACCTGCTCAGATACAACCACATTAGTAACTTTTGATTCACAGGTGAAACAATCTTTACCATAATTGTATGTGATATATTTGATGAATTGATGTTGCACCATCATGTGTGTTTGTTGTCAATTTTAAAAATACATACATGGATCAAAAATAGTGTTAAACACACATGGAAGGCATGGAGGATCAAAGAAATAGATTGGGAGCCAAGTCCAAGTATTCTCAACGTCCTCCACCAGGCCACCATATCACTTTTGGCCCAAGGAAAGAAAGAGACCCAATCCAACACGTTTTGAGGCTGGATTTGGACTACAGCTTTGCGCCGACTTGCAACGGCCGCCACGACCTCATCCGGACTCCGTTTTGGGTGTTCAAGTACTCCTTGGAATCCTTATGAAGTCTATTTTTATATGGATCTAGACTCAAGTCCATATCTGTTCTGAGGCGGCCGCAATGACGAATTACTACTGAGAGGTTTTCTGTCCAAAAGTATTGCGTCGCCTTATTTTGGCCCGATGGGTCGTGTATCAAGTTGGGTCCATTAGGGACACGTCCTAGGGTTGGAGCATGACCCCAACACCCCCTGGTCATTCTTCTAGGTATTAATAAGGATTAGAGCCGCCACAAAAAGATTGAGTTTTGTTTTGATGTTAGTTTAGCCATTGTTACTTTCTTGTAGACGCGTGTGTCGACTAGACCATCCGTTCTACTCGATTCAGAACCCTAACTTTGTGAATTCAGATTGGTTTTCATCTCCATATTTGCAATTGAGTTGCTTGTTCTACTTGTTCTTGTTTGTTCCTCGATTGCTTGCAGGAATTACTCTAGTGGTTTGGTTGATCGTGCTCCACAAGATCGCGGCGACAATTGGAGGTGGTGTCTCGGTTGCTAAGGCACATCATCCTTAGATAGTTGTAGTCGGGCCGTAAACGTCATCTCCATCCCCAAATCAAGTTATCCACCTTCTCTCATCAAAAGATGAGGATTCAACCCAATAAGTTCCTATTAGAGAGGCTCTGGGCCATGTGCTGGTAGATCCCTGTCTTTATGCTTCTCCCTGATGCCCCGGAGCACAAGTCAGGCAGAGGTCCTTTCCTCAAAGCAGAAAGTGACCAGCACGTGCTCAACGAATTGCGAGCAACAGAAGGTTGCATCGTCAAATTTTCCTTAAATAGAGATAATGCTAGCTCTTGCAACAACTTGTTGGGGTAATCCAACATGTGTTAAAATACAAGTTCAATGCCCATCTTTTCTCATCGGCTAATGTACCGGCCTAAATTTTCGAGAGGATTCGTGCATTGTAGCCATCCATGGGGACAAATATGGCAATCTGTCCTTGCGGATAACGTAGAGAGATGCTGGAATATATGCTCCCTTTCCGCTGCAACTTGCAGGTACCATTTAGAAAGTGGTAAGCTGCACGTTGGCTAGCGCAACTGAAAATCCATGCTACAGATCTTCTGCAAGAAGCTAGCGCAACTGAAAATTGATTCTGAATTAGAAGAAAAAACTGAAGGTAAAAATGGCAATCGCCAAGACTGGTCCCAGATGAGATGATATCCCTGTCTCATGTTGCGTTTGCGTGCACAGTGCCACGAATATCACGTGGACCCGCCGCAGCTTTGGAAGGCTCCTGGCTTTCTTTCTTTCTGGTCAGGCGAATGGTCATTGGTCCATACACATCTACATCCAAATCCTTCCGGCATAAGCATCCACCTTTAATTTGTTCTCTTTTAGTACTGCTTCTTCTTTTTTTTTGAAATATAAATCTCTTTTACTACTTGACAAGGGTGATAAAAAAGCACAGCATTTTTAAGCAAAGGTGTTTTTGGCACAGTACGAATCATCACTAGCCCCGACTCTATGTCGAAGTGATTTGCTTATTTATTTGTTTTGTTTGCGTGATCGCGTCGTGCTCCTCTCAAGAGAGAGGGGGAAAAAAAAGTCAAGCCCGTGCCTGTGAGTGCGACGGAGTGGCCCCTTGGACATGATTAGCAGGAGTTTACGTTTGAGTTCCATTCACCTTGGTTTTCTAGATGATTGTGAAATATGCAGTGATTTTAAAAGGAGTTAAACCTCGCTTATTGGTAACAAAAATTATCATCAGTGGCCCCTTCAGACATGATCAGCAGGAGGAGTTTACTTTTAAGGTCCCTTCAGCTGTGTGTTTGTGTGTTTCCAGATGATTGTGAAGTGTGACCCTTCCCAGCCATCCTACCATACCTGGTTCAACTAACCCAACGAAGCATTTTTAATGTTTTGCAAGGTATCCATAACCATGGGGACCCTGTTTACAAATTGCGACATATGAATTTTTAAAAGTCGGGGGAAATACGAACAACTTCGTGTTAAATCATCCCCCCCCCACACACACACGTTGAAAACTGAGGGCTCATTTGGAATGCAGGAAAGAAAAAATATGGGAATATGAAAAACATAGGAATACTATAGGAATGTAGATACAAAACATAGGATTGAAAAATGTAGGAATTTTGATGGAATGGAAATTTGGATATGTCACAGGAAAAACATAGGAATCCTAAAGGATCTTTAGCCATGATGAAATTGTTGTTTTCCACTAATTGATCAGACATGGTTAAATATTTCTTCTACAAGTAGTACACACCAACAATTGGGCTGCACACAGAAGGACAACAATTAACAAGTAGCTGAAGCATTGAGTTTCTCGTTCTTCGCATAGGTCTGAGTGGATGTTAGAAATCTTTTGGAATCAGCATGCAAAGGAGTAAATTCGTATGGAACACTATTCACATTTCCTGCAAATCAAATGATAGGATAGGAAGAATTCCTCTGTGAACAGTATTCCTTCAAAATTCCTTCAAAAAACCTGCAATCCAAAGGACCCCTGAATTGCTGGACACGCATGCGAGATTGGAAAGGGCGACGAGCAGAGGCCACGGAGGATCTAATTTTGGAAGGCGACTTGACCTTGACTCACACGGAGCAACGGCCTGCTGTCAGCCTGTCATTCTTTACGAGCTTAATCGGCTGCTTATAATCAGTAGAGTAATCAGATCAGTCAACCGGTCAAATTAAATTAATAATCGGCGTAAAATCAGCAACGCACTAGTACGTGTGAACGAGCCGACATCTGACTTGGACGTGGCTGCTCCGTTTGCAAGTTGCCAATAATCAGCAACTTGCTCCCGACAACCATCAAGTGCCAGTACTTTATTTACTGGCCGGATCATTATCTTAATTCCCGAAAGATTATTCACCGCTGGGAAAAATAATTACTCGTAATAGTGATACTTTCACCGGGTAAAAAAGTTGTAGTTTTCACGCCGGGCGCACGGAGCACGTGCACGCGGGATAAACTATCTGGCGGAGATATTTTTTTTGGGGGTGGTGGGGGGGCGCAACCGAGATCACACGATAATCCCCCGGAATTTCTCCCAAAATGACAGTGAAGTCGCTCCTAACCTCCCGTTCCCGTCCTACGCTTTCCCGTTCCCGTCCTACCAACCCCCCACGGACCCCAGAGGGAGGCGGGCCGGCAGCCTGCCTGCTATAAGCAACAGCCAAGAGCAGCAGGCAGCGGCAGCAGCCGCCCAAGGCGAGCGAAGGAAGCCAGCCGACGCCACCGCCCCCCGCCCCCTCTCCGTTCCTCCCCCTCCCCGTCCCCCCTCGCTCGCCTCCCCGATCCGCGCCGCCTCGCCGGCCACCTCCGCCCCGCCGACCCGGACCCAGCGGCTGGTCGGTGCGGGAATGCGGGTCCCCCGCGCGGCGCCGCGGGGGAGCGACTGATTCATTGGTTGATTCGGCGGTGGTCCCCGCGATGGGTTGCTTCCCGTGCTTCGGCTCGGGGCAGGAGGACGACGAGCTCGGGTACTACGGCGGCAATGGCGGTGCCGCCGGGTGGGCGGCCGCGGCCGCGTCCTCGTCCGCTGCGGCTGCGGCTGCTGCTGCTGTCGGGGGCGGCGCGGAGGCGGCCGTGGCGGCTCCACCGCGCGCCGAGAGGTCCCCCACAGGTGCGTGCTGCGTTCGCGCGTCTCCCTCCCTCTCCCTCTCCCTCTTGGATCGGTCGCTGGGTTTGTTGGTGGGATCGGGGAATCGGATCCGTGCGAGGGGCTTGATGCTCGGGTTAGTCTCCTCGTGTTTGTGGTGGTCGAGTCAGTCGCTCGGTTGTTGGTGCGAACGGACCGGGCCGATCCTTGTGGGTGTGGATGTGATTGCGGGAAATGACAGGAGCGATGTGCGATGCAGCGTATCCTTGGGATCTTTCGGTATTCGAAGGGGAGAAGGGTACCGACTTATATTGCCGAATTCAGAAACTCTACCTCATGATAACCCGTTGATTAGAAGCAGGGCTATTGTTTTTTTTAAGTGATGATTGGTATACTGGCTTTGCTTGCGTATGACCGTGTCTTTGGTATACTGGCAATGCATATGTGCAGGGTCCAACAAGTCGAAGGCCAAGGGCAATGGCTCGAAGAAGGAGCTCGCGGTTCTCAAGGACGCCAACGGCAATGTCATCTCTGCGCAGACCTTCACCTTCCGCCAGCTTGCGGCCGCGACGAAGAACTTCAGGGATGAATGCTTCATTGGGGAGGGAGGCTTTGGGCGCGTCTACAAGGGCCGCCTCGATGGCACGGGCCAGGTGATGTGCGCTTTGTCGGCAAAGCAGGCTTTCGACTTTTCTTGTTTCTTGCTGTTGGGCTAGTACAAAAGTGGCTCGGCTGTACCAATGGCACCATTGATTTGTCTAGGACATTCAAGAAAAAGCAGTGTTTGCACATGAGTGGTGGATGCCCACAGGCACGGAAAAATCCATGTTCACTTGTAGCTGATCCAACTTATACTTGGTTGATAATTGAGGGCAGTGTGCACTGTTCTGTAGGTCCCCTTTTAATTTCACTAGATGAATGATATGAAACAAACAAACAAAGAAGTGATCCATGTCATTTGATTTGTATGCAACTACTTGAAGCCCTGATATTTGGTATAAGGCACGGCATTTGTATTTTGCTGAAATGCTGATGCATCTGTTACAGGTTGTTGCTATCAAACAGCTCAATAGGGATGGTAATCAAGGAAACAAAGAATTTCTAGTGGAAGTTCTCATGCTCAGTTTGCTTCATCATCAAAACCTTGTCAATTTGGTTGGTTATTGTGCCGATGGAGATCAACGCCTTCTCGTGTATGAGTACATGCCACTTGGATCATTGGAAGACCATCTGCATGGTAAGACTGTTCTGTATATTTGTCTCTGCATATTAGTTCCTGTTAAGTTTCCTGTTGATGTTTATTTGCTGGTACTGTGGCACTCAGTGCATGATAGTACTTGTTTTTCACATGCTTGCCAGAGTACATGCTGTCAATCTGCCATGCTGTCTGCCCCCATCTAGCTGACAATGCGTTTCATTTTGTCCATGTGCATTAACGCATATTTCCATGATTTGGAGACACTTTTCTCTCCCATGTCCTTTTGTCCCGCAGCAGTACATATGTGCACAGTAACCAATGGGTTTTTCCAATAGTCAATCATGGTTCTGCCTTTCTACTTTCTCAGCATTGCCTACTTAAAGTATGATGGACTTTTTCATAATTGCATCTGATTCTGGGCACAGTACAATTAAGTGTAGTTTACACCAAGCATTCGACATATGACTTTACTTTACTACACTGGGGAAATCTCTATACAGAGTAATAAAACAGCTACGTCTATTTTTGTGTGGAATTTATGTACAGATTTTGAGTTGAAACTCACTTATATGATTATACTATTGGTGGCACATCCTTATTGTTCATGTGACTGAAAATGTGTGTTATAAAATGATCTTTGCATAGGTTCATTTTTTGTTGCTAAGATATAGCCTATTTGATTTCTCCACTTTTTAATTCCTTGGAATGGAATACAAATGCTGTAATGTAACAATTATGCTATAATTAATTATTCGAATAAAAGGATCATGTATTTACTGCATCGACAAACATAATGTGCCTTTTGTGACATATGAATAATCCATTTCATATCAGTGATTGGAACCTAGCAAAGAAATAGACTGCTGACACAAGTAGTATCCCAATTTAATATTTCTCCTGAACTTGCTATGCTCTGGCAATTTATTCCCGCAAAAGGCATTTGAACTATATCATGTGACATAGTATAGTGATACAACTGTGCACTTGGAACATTTTCTTTGCAGCATTTTAGCATTTTTGTTATCTCTTTGTGGGTCAATATTGGGAACAGGAACCAATAATCTTCCAATGTTTTAAGTATTATATGAGTACAAATCTGCAGTTTGTAGAAAATCTGCTGAGAATTCATTCATATTATAAGCATCCTTTTAACTTTACTCCAATTAAGTAAGTTTGAATGTCTAGCAATACTATGAGCAGTGGCATATTTTCCATTTCTGAATTAAATTAGCACATAATGCAGATCTCCCTCCTGGCAAGGAGGCCTTGGACTGGAACACTAGGATGAAAATTGCTGCAGGTGCTGCTAAAGGGCTTGAGTACCTCCATGACAAGGCAGACCCACCAGTTATATACAGGGACTTTAAGTCATCAAATATTCTATTGGGAGAGGGTTTCCATGCAAAGCTGTCCGACTTTGGTCTTGCTAAGTTGGGTCCTGTTGGTGATAAGTCTCACGTCTCAACACGTGTTATGGGAACATATGGTTATTGTGCACCAGAGTATGCTATGACAGGACAACTTACAGTTAAGTCAGATGTTTATAGCTTTGGAGTTGTCTTGCTTGAGTTGATTACTGGCCGGAAGGCCATTGACAGCACCAGACCAGCCGCAGAGCAAAACCTTGTGTCATGGGTAAGTTTGTTCGATTTGTTCATTAATCATTTGTCGAATATTTTGGCTGGGGTATCCAGTATCTGAATGTCAAGCTATTGGGTAACCCGTATTTTGTTTGTTGATATTGATATCTCAATGTCTTCTAAGCATTTGATTGGCAAATGGATATCTAATTTTGATGGGAAACTGGGATTGAATCTAGGGGGTTACAATAATAGTTAGTTGGTTTGTATGTTTAGGCAGAAATTATGATAGCTCTGACTTAAGTAATGCTCTTTATTGATGTATTGAAGTGTTGGATCTGATTGTGATAGAAATTATGTCAAATTCTAGAAGTGCACTATGAAGTCTTCTTTAGTTTTTTTTAACAAATTGTACACATACATGATGCGATGTCCATGCTAGGTTACTTAGCTAAATAACAATTATATAGTACATCTAGGAAGAAAATGATCATTTGGTATCATTCTACAATGATCAATGGTTATCTTCCATATGCTTATTTGGATTAACTAATTGCATTCAGTGGAGTTAACTCTTTGTTTATTGGCAGGCACGACCTCTTTTCAATGACAGACGGAAGCTCCCAAAGATGGCTGACCCAGGGCTGGAGGGGCGATTCCCTACGCGCGGACTTTACCAGGCGCTTGCGGTGGCATCAATGTGCATCCAGTCTGAGGCTGCGTCCCGCCCACTCATTGCCGACGTTGTGACTGCTTTATCCTACCTTGCAAACCAGATTTATGATCCTAACACAGCCAGCACCTCCAAGAAGGGCGGCGGCGACCAGAGGAGCAGGGTCAGCGACAGCGGAAGGGCGCTTTCCAGGAACGACGACACAGGCAGCTCTGGCCATAGGTCGCCAAGCAAGGACCTGGACGACTCTCCCAGGGAGCGGCATGCCACAGGGACTGCGCACAAGGGTGAAAGAGAGAGGATGGTGGCCGAGGCGAAGATGTGGGGCGAGAACTGGCGGGAGAAGCAGCGCGCTGCTCAGGGTAGCCTGGATTCTCCGACCGGAGGTGGGTAACTTGGGTCACCAAGGTGCTGTTCTGCCTGTGCGTGTTCTGTCACAGACTGTTTTTTCCTTTGTGCGGTGGGGGATGACGAAGACCGTTCGGTTTCCGGTGTTGTTAGCTGTACATTCGTAGGGGGTAAAACAAAACAAAAATGTGGAGGAGATGAGAAAGCGAGGGGGGAAAGCAATGGGTGCTTTGCTCTGGATGTGGTCGAGTCGTGCCTGTAAATTCTCGGAAAATTTTGCAACGGTGAAGGACAAGTCTGAATCTGAACCTCATTCTGTCGTTTGCGTACGGTGGTTTTTGTTACTGTCGGCAAAGTTTTGGTCGGCGCTGTCCGCTCCGATCAAAGTGGGGCAGCTTCTTCGCATCACTTTGATCCTGAAGTGCCTGTTGACAGCGATACGTGGAACAGCGCTGGAAATTCGATCGGAAAAGTTAGGGTTTTCTTTTTTTTGAGAGAGAATTTGTGGGCTGAGTCTAATTTACCCCTCATCTATTTATTTTATCCGCTTTAACCCTAAATAAAATTTAGACTTACTTTACTCCCCGAATTATTTCATTTGATCCAATCTACCTTTTAATTAGATTTTTTTTTCTTTGCGTACAAGTTAAATTTTAATTTTAGATTTTCTCAGTTGACTTGTAACATAATGCTCTCATGAGAAAAATATATTCGAATTTTTTCATAATTACTTTTCGTATAGTTTTATATATTTAAGATGAATTTCCTATTAAATATTCCTAACCTATGAAAATAATCATGAAAAATTCATAGGATAATTTTTTAAAATATTATGCTTCGTATCCGCTCACAAAATTTGAACTCAAAATTCAACTTGTACAGAGAGAAACAAAAAAGAAAAATCTAGTTAGAGTAGAGATTGAACAAATGAAATAGTTAGTTAGAGTAGAGATTGAACAAATGAAATAGTTCAGGGGGTAAAGTGAGCTAAGATTTTATTTAGGCGGTTAAACTGATAAAGTGGACAGGCGAGGAAGTAAAAATGGACTTTTCCTTCTATTATGGGATGCCTGGATGGCTCCTGTTATCATCATCATGCTTACTCCTATAAAACTTGTTTTGTGATTCGCAGAAGTTGTTTTAGGGGCTTTTTTTTTTATAATCGCAAACACCAGAATTCATGCGATAATCATGTGAGATTCCTGCACAATGCAACTTACAAAAGGCAAACACACTACCAGTATGGTTAGCTGAACAGAATGAGTGCCGATACATCGTACCGTGGTTTTTACCTCATTAGAGTAGTGGGTCAATTTTCTTACCCATAGGTTTGTTAATGGGACAAATCTCTACTTGTTGGGTTTATGAGCATGGGTTTGTTCCCATAGTATCCAAACCTAAACCCGTGAACATTTTATTTTGTGAACGCACAATGAACGTGATGTCTTCCCCTTTACTTCCTAATTTGTCGAATGGTGAATGTGTTCGTAGTGGGTGAGAGTGTTGCTTGCTTGCTATTATAGTGATTACTTGTGTTATGTATGCGGTGGATTTGTGACTTAGTGCGATATTGTGGTCACTTGATTATACAACTTGTATTTTATTCTCTCTATTAGTAGTTTTTTAGAGAACCATGAACTTGTTGCTCATCATATAAATATATGGATTATGAACTCGTTGCTCGTTATAATAACTTGTTGATTATGAGAAGAAGTAGGTGAAACCCATGGGCAACCCGTGGGTATCTGCTAACCCGATGGGCACGGATTTGGGCAAAATTTTAAACCTCGGTATGGATTGCTTAGTGGGTTTAGATATTTTCCATAGGCATGGATTTGGGGTGGCAAAACTCAACGAGTTTGTGCCCGTTGCGATCTCTAATCACAGCGACGGCCGCAAGTGGACATCCCTCTGCTGAACACTCGCCACGTGTTCAAATCCGGCCAGTCTGTCCTCGCGCGAGCCCCGCACACCACGGGAGGGGAAAGGTGGGGAGGGTTGTTGCCGGAGGTTTCGGGCTGCCCGCCGGCGTGCCGTGAGAGCGGAGGGCCGACGGCGGCCGGTTGCAGTGCAGGCTCCTAGATATGGAGATGGTGGTGAGACCGATCCTCTTACTGCACAAACTGTCGTTGCCCGGCCTAAGCACGCCGTGGTATCGATCTTAGATTTTCGCATCTACTTGTTCAGAGGAAGCGAGAGCTGGCGATCCTGTTGCAATGGGGGTTTGCCGGGTTGGGATTCGCACGGATATGAGGTGGGTTAGGGTTCGGGTAGCAACGGATTCACTTGCTGGAAGCTGAATATATCGAGGAACCACCACATTTGGGAGGGAGGGTTTCAGCCTCTCAGGGTTTAGACCTAGGCTTCGTGTCGCGATAAACTAGCCACTGGGGATTCAGTAGTATCGCTCTGGAAGAAGAAGGGCATGAGTTCTGGGGAGGTGCCAGATCAGAGGAGTGCCGAGCGCGGCCATTTTAGAGTTGCCTGTCACTGACTGACCACTGTGCCTGACGGACAGTGAGAAAATCACCAGACTGGATCACTAGATGTTCGAGCACAACGCACCTGGTTTTTCTGATCACAGACCACTGTGTTTAGTCTGTGGAAATTTCTTCCAAGTCAGATCATGACTAGGTTGATTCTGTCCTTTGTTCTTCAACGGAAACACAACCATTTCAGCTTAGTCACTGGGCATTGGGCAGTGGGTTATCTGGTAAGGAAGGAATCTCCAGTATTTTCATTGACGATTTGCCAAAATGACGGAAGAAGGTTTAACACAGTTCACTCATCATGATGTAAAGCAAGCAACCAGTTTCGTTTCACCTTTTCTATTTGACCTGACAACAAAGCATAACAAGTAGTAACTAGACAGTTGCAGGCTGTTATACCTGTCTGAGAATTTCATTTCTCTGATGTTCAAGCCCCTTCTAGTCTTAAATATATTTTCTTGTTGTGCAGCAGCTCCACTCAAATGCAGGCGTACAAACTTGTACTCCTTCTACGCATGTTCCATGCCTTGGTGGTATTGCGGACGATTACGAAACACGGTGTTCAGTAAAGAGTGTCCACGAAGTCATATCCCAATTCGACTCAGCGAAGCGGGAGCTGGTGAAGTCTATTGGGTTTGGTGGTCTTTTGCAATTTCCTGCGCTTACAGAGATCAACAGGAACTTGGCTGTTTGGCTACTAAGAAAAGCAGATGTGAATTCACAGAGTATTGTGATTGATCACAGTCGCATCTTTACTTTCAGCAAGGAGGACGTTAAACTAGCGTTTGGGATTCCTGCAGCTGGTAAAAGAGTTATGCAGATAGAATCTGGTTGCCCAGGTAGCCAGGTCGCATATGTGCGTTCTTGCCTTAATTTGACTGGCAAGGATTCCAGGTGTGAGAAAGCAGCACAGGAGGTTCTGCAGAGACAGTACTACACTGCAATGCATGCAGAAGAAAAGGCCTCTTTTAAAGTGGCATTTGTGGTTTTTTTTTTTGTGATGGCAACGCTGTTTGCTCCTCCTTCCAAGCATGACCACTCCAGAACTGATTTTTGGGCAGCCCTAGGGAGGCCAAATGAGATTGGATCCTATGACTGGAGCTCATACGTGATAGGTCATCTGCTATTTGCTGCTGCGAAATTGCAGAGTGATCTTACGAAGAATATCCACTCGCCTTTAATCACTGGATGCATCTTGTTCTTACAGGTGAGGTTGCAGGGATATATGCAATTCTATTCACCATGCTGTGTTCTTTCATTAAGTCCTTATGCTGCTGTTGTTTAACAGGTACTTTATCTTGGCAGTATTGACCTTGGCGTCCTCAACATGCCACACAATAGCTTTCCAAGATCTCAATGGTTCACTCCTGAACGCATAAGAGCAATGCTTGCTGCAGATACAGTTCACAACCTTAGAGGCATGGTCAACATTGAGTTTGGTGCTTCGACGGTGAGCTTGCTTGCACTTGTTTCTATAATTCCAATGAAGCGCCTACCTGAAGTTTCATAGTTGACCTTAGAAATTATTTGCAGCCAAGGCCTTCAGCTGAAGTATGCTACACGTGGGCGAAAATGAGTGGGAGAGCCCAGCAACACTCCACCACAACGAGATTGTTTGATGCAGCCATGCATTGGGTATCAGTTTTGAATATAAGTGAAGAGGTAAGTACTAGATACTTTTTTGAATTCACTGGTCATAATTAATGATCATCCGCTGTATTAATCATGGCCATATGCTAATGTCACAGGCCGCAATATCCATTTTCTTTGCAATGATGCAAAGCCGGGAAATAATAAATGATAAAATTGACGAGTTGGAAGTTATTCTTTTCGACGTTATTTGTGTCATTGTGAAGAGCTACCAAAATGGCTTCAGGTACTGCTCGCCAATTGGAGGCATGAAGCGTGCATTGGTTGGAGCTGAAATAGCGTCGAATTTGCGTTCTTTCTATATACCTTTCTCTCTCTTACACACTGGTTGTATCAATACTTGCATGGATGCACAATACCGCTGACTCTGCTGATGCTATTGCTGGTGGAATTTTGTGCATCCTTTTTACCATGTTTGCACCTACTATGGAGTTTCATGTGCCAGTGTCCTACATGGTTGTCTGTCCTTGCCAATGTGTTCTTGACATTCATCATTATTCATTTGTTACCAGATCCAAGCTCCAGGATGGAGCGCCCCGCATTTTCACGGTACCTTCAAATGCAGAATCCGGATGGAAAGGATACAACTTTTCCTGATGCCTGCCCATCCCTGAAAACTTCCCAATCTAGAGCTACAATGAAAGGACCAATGCCAGGTGTTGACCTTAGGTTCTACCACAGCTCCATCAGACCAGCAGGTCTTCCCCTTGGCAGTGATGTTAGCTCGGCATTCCACCCAATCCATGACCTGCAGATCGACAATTCTCCACGAGAGCTCACACTACCAGTAGCACAAGAAGCTACCTGGGAAGCGTGCTCACCCTCCCAGACTCAGCAGAATTCTTCAGTGCACAAAAAATGTTTGCCTGCTTTTGTCAACAACGTTACGTCCGAATCTTATGTTTGGTCAATGCAGTCCAAATCAAAAGCCAGAGTCCAATCACTTGCGTGCGAATTCCAGGAAACGGATTCTCCAGTCATGAAGATAAAAGTTTGTAAATACTACTCGCCACCAACCCCATGGCAACTCGGACAGAAGGAAGAACCCACTCAGAACTCTGCATTGGAATTCTACCAGTGGATGACCACTCTGCAGCCTCGTCCAGCCATAACCGCGTACTATAAAACTGACCATTCATATTTTTCTTGTTCTCCTCAACTGCAAAACCCAGTACTGAAATATATTTCTTTTGCAGGCCTTGGTTGATGCATTTCAAGCCAAAGTTTATTGAACTGGCCCCGGATGATATTCATGGACAGATAACAGCACAGGCTGAATTTGACGTCGATTTCATGGATATCTGCATCCGGCGTATTAAACAGATGGATGGCGCGCTGTATGGCGCACACGTTGACTCTCGTTGGCGCCATCTAATGGAATCTGACTTCATGGTGCGGATGAAATGCATTTTCCCAACTGTTCTTTACTTGCCCTTCTTGCTGGGCGGAGTCTTACACAATCTCCTTCAGTTCGCAAGCAATTCATGGGGGACCACCTGACATATGCCGTTCCCAGTTGTAGATGTGTATGCATTTTCCTCCCATACTTGTTTGCACCTGCTGGTTCCCTTTGAAACATATGACCCTTTATTGTGAGCGGAATTGATTTTCTTACTACTTCAGTGCAATGTGCAGTCTGTTCAGTTTGGCCTTTATCTCTGAATGCTTTCCCTGCCTTTTGTTACAGATATTCTTCCAGGCTATAGTTAATCAGAGGTGTTTTTTCTATGTATGGGACCTTGGTGAGAATGAGGTTATGGTATACGATCCATCGATGCTGAGAGATATGTGATCAAGAAGCTAGGAGAAGCCATGGGAGAATGTGCTAAATTTTTCTTTGACGGTTGGACGCAATCTTGGTCCGATCGGAAGCTTTTCATATGTACAAGCAATCGGTTAGAGACCCACCTCATAAGTACGTCCCTGGTACAGTTCTGCAGATGCTTTAATGGATCCAGCATCACCCCCAAGCTGACAGTGGTGAGACTAAAACGCAAACACTTCTGTATTATGCTGTAATATAGTTTAGGACCATACCATATCATATGTATTAGCTTAGGAGCAGGAATACCCTGACAATGCTGATGTTTCCGCAACTAAGTGCTCCGGTTTTAAGAATGGTAGTTGGACGGCTATTTGTTGCTCAATCTGTGTACAAAACTTAGTTTTTTACGCCAGCAACACTCTCAGTCGTTTTGGAGAAAACAGAGTTTTGTCAACTTCTATGATTCGCTAGATGTGAAACTGGTACTCGATCATAAGCTACCACACTAGTTACTTTCCTGATAGCCTCATAGTACGTGCTATAAATACTCAGAGTATGATGGTGTTAGTTCAAAAAAGAAGAAGAATCATCCTCAGTGAATGCGAAGGACTGAAGAGGTTTTTGTGTTTTGATAAAAGAAGAGTCCGTGAATGGACCCTACAACTGCAAAAAGGGACTTCCTAAACAGACCACAAGAACAGTCAGTTAATAACCGGACTTCCAAGTAAAGAAATGAGCAGGAAAACAGATACCATCACAAAATCTAATTCAAGTTCTAGAGCGCCTATTACTCTTTGAGTCTTGGACAAGGGCTCAAAGGGTGGTGTAATGAGCGTAAAACTGAATTCGTTGAACGGAGTAGATTGAGTTCAGTCTCCACAGAGATTTAACATCTATGCATGAGTAGCTCTATGCATTTTGTATAAAAGAAACCGGCCCGCATTTATTTCATTATCATCATTACCATTACTATTCCATGCTAAACCATGTTTACTTTGCTTTGTCGACGACTAGAGCCCAATAACCCGTGCTGCATAAGCAGAGGACATGAAGTTGAGGCAGTTCCCAACAGCAAAAGAAGAGTATACCTGAAATCGGTCAGCTTTCCATTATAATTTAGAAGTGTAAGAATATATAAGCAGAGCAGGATCCCATACAACTTATACCTATTCTCAAGGTGTGAAATTTGTTTAGATCCCGTTTGGATCCCTTCAACAATTGGAATCTACTTAATGGAGTATGCTATTTGTCTTGGAATGTAGCATTCCACAACTTTCCAAAGCTTAGATATAAATCTATCTTAAATTCGTGGGGGTGGGAGATGGAAATTGATTCCATAAATCCTCATACTATGTTTCTAATGTGCAACTTATAGCATGCTCTCCGACTCGCTTCCCTGTAACAGAAGTGCAGCACATAAGTATCTCTCTCATATGACCAACAATAATATACTATATTAGCTTAATTAATTTGTGTCTAAATTATGATCATTAGAATGAATTCAATTACAAGGATCGGGGCTTTAGTGATTTCTTTGGGAGCAGTATGCCTCGGTTGCTATTTGTTTCTAAAAGCTTCTTTAAAAATTTATCTGCAAAAATCAAATATTTTTTAAGTGTTTGTGACTTGAAGTATTCTGACATGAACACACAAATGGAACATTCAATGTCACGGGTGAACCCAAATGCCTCGGAAATGGGATGTAACATCACCCGGTGGATTCCGTTGGAGATAAGGAAGTCGATGTGAAACGGACGGGAATTGCCATTTCTGAGAATTCAAATCCACGCACTTCGGTGATATGGTCGTGCACTTAAAATCGAAGAATCCCTAGCATATGGTCGTGCACTTATGCTTTGTCTCTGCACAACAAACTGTTAAATAAAGGTTGAAAAATCTTAGGAAAAAAAAGTCAACTGATGGCTTATTCAAAATAGCGGCACGGTCTGTGGCTGGGTGAGATGAGATGAGACATGAGAGAGAAACTCTCCTTCGAGTGCCAAATTTTGCCAACCTTTTTAATCTTCCACCTGGCCGTGGCCGCGCGCGAATCCGTTCGACCGAACTGCCGGATTAGTACCTGTACCGGCCCAGATATCTTGGGAGCAGTAGCAGCTACTGATCGAAGTGTGTGGCACTCGACGGAGAGCATGCGTGTGTAGCTGTGCACGTTCCCCGTATCATTTCTTTTGGAGCGGCGTGCAGTGGTGGGCAACGACGATCGATCTTGAAGCGCCACGGCACGCCAATCGCCGGACCTCCCGTGTGCCTGCCGCCGCGTCGATCGCCAGGTCACGAAGAATATCCATTTCTGTACGGTTCTGGAACATCGGAAGATAAAGAGGAAAAATTGGAGCAAGAAGGGATCTTCCTCGGAAGCAAGTAGCTGAAGCTGACGCGACCCGCGACCACCCGGCGGCACGGCAGCAGCCGCCGCGAGGCTGGACCTTTGGACCGGATGGAAGCAGTGCTTCGCTTCGCTGTCTGTCCTAACCTGAATCGCCGTCGATTTCTTCCTCGTTTTCCCCGCGCTTCTTCTCGGTTTCTCGCACGCAAACCACCCCATCCACCTGACCCTCAACAGAGAGCGAGAGGCTGTGTGTATATAAATAGCGTCCTCTCCCTGGCCTCCACAAATTAGCAGCAAAAAAGCCGCGCGCATTCCAGGTGTGATTTGGCCGTTATCTAGCAAGCACTAATCCTTCTCCTCACCGGCCGGTCGGTCGCCTCGTCTGAACAGGGTCAGCCAGCCACGCACCGCCGCCAGCCGCCCGGCGACGTAGCGTCCCCTTCACCTGGACGACGATGGCTCAGCGCAAGGCCGCGCGCGCTGCCGCCGACGCCGCCGTCCCGCCCGCCATGCCGGAGCCGGACATCGCCGCGGAGCTCCACGCCCTAGTGGCCTCCTCCACCTTCCCCGCGCCGTGCATCGGAGGTGCCGCGGCGGCGAGGGACGACGCCGGGCGGAGGCGGCCGCCGCTCGTGGTGATCGGGCACCGCGGGAAGGGGATGAACGCGCTGGCGTCGCCGGACCCGCGGGTGCGCGGCGACGTCAGGGAGAACACGCTCCGCTCCCTCAACGCCGCCGCCGCCAGCCACCCCACCGTCGCCTACGTCGAGTTCGACGTCCAGGTGCGCGACGCAACCATTACATTCTTTTCCCCACGGCGTTACACTCGCCGTCGTCCGCCGTTGACCAAGCCGGTTCTTAGACGAGGGTGGATTTGACTTCTCCGTGGACAGTCGGGGGCGGTGGGCCCCGGTGGCCTCCTCGAGAGCTGACACGTGTGTGGGTGGGTGGGTGGCATGCTGGTGGGCCGGGAGGGACCGGAACAGGGAGAGCTCGTGGCGTCGGTCCAGAAACATCGGTCCAGTTCTCGAGTTCTCGAGCTCCTCCCGGATCTCGGGGAGAAAACTTGAACGAAAGATTTCTAAACAACAGACAAATTCATTGATCCGATCAATCTACACAAAAATCGCATCTACATTGATAAAATTTCAAAGCAAACACAGTAAAATTAGTAACTTGTTATCTTGGTATTTCTGCCTCTGCAGCTCAGAATGAAACACGCTAGAATTCTGTATTATCGATGCAAGAGATATTTGATTTGTATAATATCGAACTTATTGTAATCGCAAAGTTCTATCTCCTTAGCACTGCCTCCTTTATATCAAAACACGCTGGAATGGGTAGCTAACCGTGACCGTGATTTTTGCAGGTCACCAAGGATGGCTGCCCGGTCATCTTCCACGACAACTTCATCTACACCCAAGAAAATGTAAGCATATCCCAGAATTCCAATGTTACATGTTACTACTTACCATAAACCATCTTGTTCTCTCACGTTGCACATCGTATCATGCACCACAAACTGTGATCAATACTCGAATTTCAGGGCGAGATCTCAGGGAGGCGCGTCACCGAGCTTCACCTCGACGAGTTCCTCTCCTACGGGCCCCAGAGGAACCAGGAGAAGGTATGCACCGTGAACAGACACGAGCCTTTCAAAATCCTAAACGACCGCGTTGCCAGATTCGGTAATGTTCGAGCTCACCTCCGTGTTGCCTTGCCGAATTGTTCTTGCAGGCTGGGAAGCCGCTGCTCCGGAAGCTCAAGGACGGGAGGATCCTCAAGTGGGACGTGCAGAAAGAAGACGCGCTCTGCACGCTGCGGGAGGCGTTCGAGGGCGTCGACCGCCGCGTCGGGTTCAACGTCGAGCTCAAGTTCGACGACGACCTCGCGTACACGGAGGAGGCCCTCACCGGTGTCCTGCAAGCCGTCCTCAAGGCACGTTGCTATGAGCAAGAACCGATGCTAGCTTCCTTGTGCAACATCTCTGAATACACTTACTGACCGCTCTGCTACGGCTTCTGTTCATCAGGTTGTCTTCGAGCACGCCGACGGCAGGCCCGTCATCTTCTCCAGCTTCAAGCCCGACGCCGCGCTGCTCATCCGGAAGCTGCAAGACAAGTACCCTGTAAGTGCCATTGCTGACACGGCCATGGTTGAGCTTGAGCACATAAGTTTTCGGACCGTGAACAGTGACTGGTGACTGAACCTGTTCGAAATTGTTGCGACGCGACTCGATCGATCAGGTGTACTTCCTGACGAACGGAGGGACGCAGATCTACGCGGACCCGAGGCGGAACTCGCTGGAGGAGGCCGTCAGGCTGTGCGTCGCCGGTAGCCTACAGGGGATCGTGTCGGAGGTCCGGGCGATACTCCGGCAGCCGGCGGCGGCGGCCAAGATCAAGGAGGCCGGGCTGTCGCTCATGACCTACGGCCAGCTCAAGTGAGTGACACTTAAATCCACTGAACACTTTACGTGGCTACCTGCGACGCTGACGGCCATCAGGAACTGAACGTGTCATCGTCGTGTTTTTGTTTCTTGCAGCAACGTGCCGGAGGTGGTGTTCGTGCAGCACCTGCTGGGGGTGGACGGCGTCATCGTCGACCTGGTGCGGGAGATCGCCGAGGCCGTGTCAGCGTTCTCGGCCGCCGCGCGGGAGCCGAGCCCCGAAAGCTGCGGGGAGGTTGAGAGGCTAGAGACGGCGGCGGCGGGGACGCCGAGCTTCTCCCCGCGGGAGATGTCCTTCCTGCTCAGGCTCATCCCCGAGCTGGTGCAGTAGCGTGTTTCTAGCCTAATCCAGGTTTGACTCGCTATAGAGTAGTCGTTGACTCTGCATGTAACTCGCGTCAGCCCCAAAGGGGCAGAGGATCAGGCATGTAATTTCCGAATTGTATAGAATTTTGACAAAACGAACATGTACTTACAATGTTCCGGCGACCTTCTCTGTGCTCTCGTGAGTCCTCTGTTTATCGTACATCCCCATGAGATCGAAGTCGGAATCTTGGGATTGAAGTTTTCATCGACAAGTATATTGTGTGGCTTAAGATCTCTATGAATGATCCCCTTGTCGTGGAGAAACCGGAGGCCACGAGCGACCCCCAAGGTGATGTTGAACCATGTAGCCCACTCTAGCTTTGGGGACTGAAGAGACGCTGAAATTGTATCCGACCAGAATTTGTTACTACTCTCAGGATTATTTGACGTTCTATTCCAAAACCACCTTTGTTATTTGAACTGACACCTCCAATCGGAACGTCATCTATAACCGACCGAAGAGAGTACCTTTTTAGCTCGGATATTTCTAACAAAATCCTCTCTTATTTAACCATTAGCAGACAACTAAGCTCAACTTTGTACCAGAATTTCTCAACACGGAGGAGGTGCAAAAAGTCATGTTTTCCCACGAACTGCTGTACTATTCCTTTTTTTCCATTTTCTTTTTGGTTATATATAGGACCGAAATAGTGCTAGACTTTTTAATAGGGTAGAATTAGTTTCTATTTATATCATTAGGATTGCTTGACATCCAATCCACTATCAGCCATGAGACTCAAAATAGATAAACCTAATATTTGTAGTATACTAGTCCATCAACCCGTGCTCCCGCACAGGCTAATATTTTTAAAATCTATTGTATTTGAAAATTATTTAGAAATTAAACTCCTAGCTAATAATCAAAATTGTTTACCTATTACTCTCTTATTTTTCAATACTTCAACCTAATACTTATATAGATATGTACCTATCTTTGTCCAGTTGTGATTGATTTTTAATTAATAATTACTCTATGCACCTTTTCATCCATATTCATACTTTTTCCATTTTGTATCACACCTCCAATCCTCCATACATTATGTTTAGCATACAAATCAATATTTTTCATCAATTCCTCACATACATGTATAAATGGTCTAAATGGTGGCACTCATCATGTGTATATACTTTAACTTAATATTTTTATATTAACAATGACATAAATAGTTAATTTAGAATCATATATTAGTTTACTTTTTGACATTTCTGTACGATGCACATGAAGATAATTAGATTAAGATTTAGGTGTTTACTTTAGGTTATTTGTAATAACGACATACGTGGGTAACATAGATAAAATTTTAGAATAACATTTTAAGTTATGCTTTATAATGATGTGTATTAGTAGATTGAATGAAGATTATGGGGTTAATTTAGTTTATTTTTTAAATAGCTGAGCTCAGTAATTTAAATATAGGTTTAGAGCTTATTTTTGAATATTTTCACAATGACGGTGGTGGGTAACTTTTTAGAAAATATAATAGATCAATGGCTATGATTATTAGAGTTTACAGGATTGGTGTTTGATGTTTTTAATTTTTATAAGAATTTGTTTCTTTTTTCTAGCTTGTCTTGTGGGAACTAATGTGGAGTCTCCAATGGAAAAAAATAGAACTAATGTGGAGTCTCCAATGGAAAAAAAATAAGACTATATTGCTACAAAACTATTACCATAAGCTACCTCTCGTTTGTTAAATATTAGAACACAATACTTATGTAGATATATACTTAATATATTTATCCAATTGTGATAGATTTTAGTTAGTAATTACTCTATAATATTTTCATCCACATTTATAATCTTTAACTTTTTACATCGCAGGTATGCGCTTGAATTTGTTTAATGAACCCTAAGTTTGAGATAAAATTTTAGCATAGAAATCTATATTCTCATCACTTTATATCCTAATAAATAGTGACACACATCATGTGTATATACCTTAATTATTATATCGTATACCAATAGTGTAAGATATAGATGATTTAGAATCATATATTGCTGTATATTTTTAATTAAGGTTATTTGATTCAAACGTAGGGTTACCTTATGTTATTTTTAATAATAGCATTGTGGGTAATATAGATGCAAATTTAAGGGGTTACTAAAAGTTTTTAAAGTAATAGTGGTAGGCAATTCAGTTGTAAATTAGGGGGTTATTTTAAATATTGTTTATAATGGCATAAGTGGATAATTTTAATGAAGATTAGGGGGTTACTTTAGTTTATTTTGTATAATGGCAGAGGTGGGTAATTTATATATAGATTTAGGGGATTACTTTAGGCTCTTTTTCTAGAGTGTCCACTTAGAAATCCTAGGTGGCTTCACCTAGAGGCTTCAAAAGAAGCCTCCAATTAGTAATAGTAAGATTCATCTTCTCACATGGTATAGAGTTGTTGTTGTTCGTTAGCCGTTGCCTCCACAGCTTCCACCGCCCCTACATGTGAGATGATCCCATTTCTCTTTCGGGCTTGCAACTCGTAGTCATAGGGTCCACGTTAACGTTAATGAGTTAAGAGTTTTCCTTGGTCACTCGTAGTCCTAGGCCGCCCTCTCCCCTCTGCTGCGCTCCAGTTGAACATGGTCACCAGAGCCCTTCCGGGGCTGGGACCTGGGAGGTTGGTGCGGCTCGTCGTCTCCCGTTCCCTGGGACGTGCGCGCCGAAGGTGTCGCGCCAGACTGATCGGAGGCGTTTATGGATGCCACCGCCGCAGCAACACGATCCCTACGTCTCCTCCTCTCGGGGGGCTGCTATATATACAACGTGTGAAAGCTGGTTAAGGTTCGTGGTTTTAAAGCCCACCTAAATAGAGATCTGAATTTAGCATTTCTAAAGATAGGTTTCAACATTTTCTCAATAATAGATCAACATCTAAATTACCTATATTTGTCAATATTTCTTTGAAGAAAAAGCTAAAGTGATGCCTAAATTATTTAAATATGCGATTATATAAAAAGAATATATATCTCAAAGTACTCCGTACACACGTGTCTAAATTTTTGACTTATTATTATTAATATTGCGTAGTGTCAGTAACCACGCAGACTATGTGTACACGTATGCACCAGGTGTTGAGTATTTATTTTAATACTAAACATATAGCTGAAGCTAAGTGTATCACAACCGGATAAGGATTATAGTGTGATCATCATCCGTCTGTAGTTTGTAAGTCATATTTCGTTTCATTACAACAGCACATTTATGTAATGAAAAGAATAGTCATAATAAAGTATTTTCGAGTACGAATCTAGTGACATCAACTTTCTATCACAAAAAATATATATTAATATAGAATAACTATATATTGGCCAAAGGCATGTCCTAACAAAATGAAATATAAGCCTATATGGTGCTTAGAATATGGACATATGAGAGACAACAAAGATAGGCAATTTTGATTAGCATGAACTTCTAACACTAATCTCTCTTAAAATTATTACCCCTCCCCCTCCCTTCCGTTGAACCTTAAAAGAAAATTTTGCCCGCCTAAGAGCAAGGGTTACGACTTATGAATCGGTAATAACCAATGTAATAACCGTAGTTTTATGCTGTATGACCATATGTGTTACGTCAGTGAACTCAAAAGTCTTCTCCTTAAGTATTCATATTTTATATAGCACAGGTCTTGCATCTCATAATTTGGACCAACCAAACACCAGTAAGTTCGTCTCTTATGCCTGACTTAAAGCCATTCACGTACCGGTCTGATCTGGCTCCATAGGCGAGCACCGGTAGGCGGTAGCTCTACCTACACCCAAGGCACAACGACAGCCGGACCGGGCCAGACGCCGCCGGCGTACGGACGATGTACCCTGGAACTGGAAGAGATGGCTCCTGCAGCACCTCCGTCCTGTTGTCACTGCTCAGCATGGCATATGACTTGCCCCCATGGTCGGCCGCCTTGGCAGGTCGGTCCTACTGCACGCAGAGGAGCACGATGTGCACTACCCTCAGCATGTGCCGCGCCGCGTGCTCCTGCCCGTTGACGCCCAGCTTCTTTTCCATGAGTTGGACCGCTGGATTTTCCTTCGGGGGGTCCCCCCCTTTTTCAAATAGAAATAAGCAAATTTTGGCAGAATCAGGGGGAGATAGCAAACCCCCCCCCCCCCCCCCCACACACACGATCACTACCAAAATCCCCAACTTCATTGGGGCATATTTCATAACACAATACTATGTTAGTGTGAAATTCGCGAATTTTTTTATTACCAAACTAAAATGATTAAATATTTATCTAATAATTATCTTGAATACGGCCACAAATCCACTGCTCCCTATCTTGTTACTATTTAAGAAATGACTTGTTGCAGCCTTAAGAACTTTGTAGTCATAGAGTTGGCAACTCGTTCTTTCTCCATCCTTGTCCTCTTCTTTCGTGCTCCATCGCTCCTCTCCTTGGTCATACATGTTCTCCCCTCTTATGCCATCTACATGATTCGTGAAATAAAAAATAAGGCACAGAAATAGTGATACAGAGGGAGAAATCGAGTGATTTCCTATCATTTGCTAGAATAGGATCTTGTGACACTTATGATGGATCCTGGAAAATTATTAACATGGAAAGAATTGAGACCAGGTGGGGCCGGATGTACCATCCCAATTTTCCTAAGCATTTAAAATATGGACCCCAAAAACTTTTTCTAAAATTTATATAGCAATTCAAGCCATAGAGCCTTGCATTTGAATTATTGCATCACAAATAGTTTTCCATAATCAAATATGCATTTGTTTGAGCTAACTACTCCATCTACTCCAAAATATTCCACCTTAACATTCCTTCCAAGCCCTTACACCAAAACCAATTCAAATTTGAACATATTTCAAATTTGAACTTAAAACACCTTACCAACTAAAAGGAAAAACCATTTAAACCTACTTGGGCTGATAACCTCAGAACCGGCCCCTTCCCCTTTCCAGCCTGGCCTACCTCCTCTTTCTCCCGCACATGGCCCAAACCAACTGCCTCGGCCTGCCACTTCGCTTAGCCCAGCCCTGCCACACGATGATGTCATCCTGATGTCATCATCCCCAACCTCCATCCATCCCCCCTTCCCTTCTCCTCACCCGCCCACGACATCACGCCAGCCGTGTGCCGCACCCGGCCCTCCAGCCACTCTCACTGTTCCCTGGCGAGCGCGCCGCCATCGCTCATACTCCTATCGTCGCCGCACCTATCAGAACCCTTCCCCCCGCTCAAGAACCCAACCGCCCCTATTCATTTCCTCGCGCTCCAGAGCGTGGCCACCGGCGAGCTCCCCCTGATCTCCTCCATCCCAGCCTGATTCATCTCCCCGGTGAGCGCGCCACACGTGCCAGCACCAAGCGTGTCCACAACCGCGCTCCTTCCCGCCAGCATCCTCTCTCCCGGCCCTATCCACCCCCGCCACTAATGCCACGCGCCGCCGCACCATTGGCGGCCGGCCGGCCCGGATAAGCTTGGCCAAGGCCGTCCGAGCCCCCAATCCTCTTCGTTGGGCTATAAATAGCCCTTCCGACACTCCTTACCCCCCCTCTCCACCACTCTCCACCACTCTCCTTCGTCGGAATAGGATCCTGCCGCACCTCCTCCACCCGCCACCATGCTCTATCTCCTAGAGCCGGGTTGGGTCGAAGTCGAGGAGCCCCGCGCAGTGGTAGCCACCTCCCTCACCCGCATCGAAGCGCCGCTCCCGCTGGCCGCTCGTCGCTAAACCACCGCCGCCGCTCAATCCCATTGCCCACAGCTCGCCGCCAGCCAAATTCTGGATGTCACGCTGCCCGCGTGAGCTTCCAAAAAGTCCCAGGTACAACCGCTATGCTGCCCGTGCTGCTATATGTCCTCCTCGCCTTCTCCAGCCATATCCCCGCTCGGCCGTTGCGCCGTCGGGATTCCGGCGAGCCGCCGGCGTTGCTCCGGTCTACCACCGGCCACCCTAAGTCCTCCACTGCACGCGTCGAGCCACCTCGAGCCTTCCCATGCCCTTAGCACCCCCAAACCCCCTCTAGACCTCACTCCCCTCGCATCCGTGCTGCCGTGCAACTCCGACAAGCTCCAAGCTTGCCGTCGGTCACCACTCATTGACCACACTGTCCTCCACCGGTCCGCCATGGCCTCCTCTAGCCCCTGGCCACTTCCTGCCCTGGCCCAAGCCTTCCCTCGTCCGGCACAGCCTGCCGGCGAGCTGTCCTGCCACACGCGACGGTCCGGTGACCCCAACTGGGTGGCGCTGCTCCCCTTCCCATCCCTGCACCGCATCTACATACACTACATGCACGCACTCTCCCTCAGCCCATCACGTGGACCGCCAACCCACAGCACAGTCCGGCCACGCTAGCCCCCACACGGCCCCCTCGCCACATCATGCCGGGACCGCCTATCTCTCTCTCCTCCCCCATCCGCTTTGTTAGCTACAGCCACCCGAATAAACATACACCAATTCTCACCTAGCCATGTTAGAAATTCCCAAAAATTATCAAAAATTCACCAAAATATATTAGAACCCATTTTAAACCCAACCATACCTTGTTTGTCCAAATCTCACATCCATAACCCCTATAACTAAACCCTCCTTTCATTAATGAAGAACCCCATATTTCATGTGGCCAAAAATAGGAAACCATCCCGAAAAGCTATGGAAAAATCCTAGAAAATTCTAGGAAATTACTCAAGCCTCCTAAACCCCAATTATCCTCCTGTAACCCATGTTTGATGTATTGCTATAATTGTTTGCTTGGTTGCTTATGTATAACTACGATAATATAGAAAACGACGACACCAAAAACGCATTTGACGATCCAGACTACGAAGAAGAAGCTCGATCCAGACTTCGAGGAAGGAAAGTCCCACAAATCATCATCATCTTTTATCCCAAGCTTTATTAATAAAATAAACCAAGATAATAATTTTTTTATAAGCTTTGTATATTTTCCTTTATTTCGTTGCTTAGCTCGTCCTAATAATTTTGAGCCCTCCTTGATATCATGAACCCCATATACACTAGGTCATATCATGACTCACAAATTCTAAGGAGGAGTGAGAGTACTTTAAAAATGGCATAAAATAACTTAAGTAAGTCTAGCAGCCAATTAAGGCTGGACCCGCAAGTAAGAGGATAGCCTCGGTAGAGGGTCCTATCCTAAATAAGCTTACTCTAGTCATATGAGGACCGGATCATGGGAAAGTCTTTCTAGTGAATAGTACAACCGCACGTGCCAAAAAGGTACAACCTTCGGGAGTGACTAAACATGTGAGGCCTTGATTCACACCCCACTACAGAATCTAATAAACTTTCCCAAGAGGCCACTGTGGGCAACAGATAGACTGGAGCAAGACCTTCGCAATCCTAGGTCTGTTCAGCACGGGTCTCGAGTTGAGGTCTGTAGAACCTGTTGACATTGTATGTCAAGTTATGATGCATCTTTTCCCGGGACAGAGTCCACGAGTGGACATAGTGTGACCCCTATTTAGACCCCAGCCATATCTATGGACGGAGTTAGGGAATGTTGTCTAGGAATAGATACTGGTGGGTACGGGTCTCGTAGGTCAGTACCGCCTATGATCAAGGTACAGGCTGATCGAACGTGTGGGTAAAGTGTACACCTCTACGCAGAGTTATAAAAACTTTTCGAATAGCCGAGGCTCACGGTTAAGAGCTCACATAGTTAAAGCTCCCATTGATTAGTCATAGAGTGAGATTCAGGCTTGTCTTGGGATGTGTCTAGAAATAAGGCAAAAGCTGGCTCGGGTAATCCCTAACGGATCCCGATGCTCTTAAAACTTAGGGACCGGTAGGGAGCTAGTTTTTCCTCCAGGACCAACAACTTATAAATATTTGCATTTCATTCTCTTCAATTTATAACCATATACATTGTGCATGCAACTAGCTTTCGGGCAAACTAGCAGCTATTCCTTGAAATCCTGCATGAAATAATACAACAATTGTGGGATTTGCTGAGTACCCATTATATGATGCTTACCCTTGCTTCTCCTTCCTTTCTTTCTTCAGAGGAAGAAGTTGCTAGTGAGGAAGACGAGGATCTTCCCTAGGAGCCAAGCCGCTTGCAGGCTTGGGATTGTTATGTAGGACTCCGCTGTATAATTAAGGTTGAGGCTACGGCCCTATCATTGTAATATTCTTTCTCTTTTTCAACCTTATGTAAATTATCAATAAAAGTTGTACGAAGTATGGATGTGATACTTCTCGTGTGAAGTGTCCGTATCATCTACTGATCCAGGGAATGATATGAATGACATTCGGGGTCCCTTTTTAGGGGCAGCCCCCATACCGGGTTTGTTGGATGACCGTATGTTGTTGCTTTGGTGGTTGCTCCGTTCGTGTCATTTGAGGACTGTACCGTTGTGGCACACTGATCGAGGTTGAACAGTATTAACCACATGCCGGGAGTAGAACGTAGTCGAAACCGATATACCTACGTACATTCGTGCGCTAGTAGATTGAGCTTGATATCATCATTCGTATGATCATGGTGTTTTTAGCGTAGGAGCCAAGCTCAAACTTGATGTGAATGATAAGCCATTAACACACTGTTTGGTTGGTGGCGATGCACCGTAGAGAAGTACTTTATGTTTTGCACCGTACTACGTGTCATGGGTGCTGTATCTCTCAATTTAATGCTCTCACTACCGTTCAACTAAAGAGATCGTACCTCTTTATAAAAAAAAATCGTACCTCGTTTTTTAGCCCCTTTGGAATAAAGGATTGGTGGAGGAATTCTGTAGGATTTAGTTCCTATAGAAATTTTTTATATGTATCCTTTTGGAACAAAGGATTGGACATCCAAGAATCCTACAAAATTCCTATGGAATGCCTCAATCCATAGGAAATTTTGAAGAAAATCTAATATGAGATCCCATCTTTTGAAAATTTTCCTTTGTCTCTCCTCATATTCCTATATTTTTCCGATGTTATATCCAAATGCTCCCTTTAAAAGTCTCCAGCGTGCTAAATTCCTATAGGATTGTAATCCTACATTTTTCCTATTCCAACGTTTTGAGAATCCAAAGGAGCCATCAACGTTGTAAAAAAATGTCATCAACTCGGTACATGAAATTATTTCCCAATCCAGTCAAAACGAAGAGAGAATTGTCATTAGTCAAAGAGGTTGAACGATCGTGGCAGCTACAAAAGAAAAAAAATAGACCAAAAGCAGACACCTGGCATCGACGGGAAGTCGGGAAGGAAGTCGCCACCAAGAGAAACAAAAAGTAACGGAAGGGAGAGGGCGCCGCCCCCCACTGGCAGGTGGGTCAGGAGCGGCCCGGAGAAGCCGAAGCGACCAGAGGGGGCGTCCCGCGCCTGGGCCCCCCATTCCGCTTCCAGATCTCATTATTGCACGCGGCCACCCCCCTTTCGCAAGTCAGAGAAGCGAGGAGGAGGCGAGAGATTTGCATCCCGAGGGAGAATAGAAAGGGACCCAACCCAAATCAAATCCCTGGTGCCCCCTTCCTTCCCCCACACGCCGCCGTCGCCGCCGCCGCCGTGAGGACTCCGGCGAATGGCGTCCCGCATCGCCTCGGGCCTCCTCCGCCGCCGCGCCGGCGCCGTAATGCCCCTTTCCCTCCCTCCCTCCCTCTCTCCTCCCTCGTGCGCGTGGTCTCCCTTGGCGGCTAGCTCCTGTTCCCCATTCTGGTTCGGGAGAAGCCGATGGATTTAGGGTTCGCGCGGTGGTCCGATGCGGCGTCCCCCGTCCGATGGGTGTGCTCTTCGCCTTCGGATATGCGTCCAGGCGTCCTGGATGGGGTCGTGGTTGGTTTTGCAGGGGCATCTGGTGGCGTCGAAGCTGATGCTTCTGGGTCTCCCCGAGCCTGCAGGTGGGCGGCGTGGGGCGCTGATGGTTGAGGGACGTCAGCTGTGCGTCCTAGGCTTTTACCCATGATTTGATTAGGACGGACCTGGGACCTGGGGGTGATGATTTGGGGCGCGCCACACGGATTAGGGTTGTAAACGTGCTTCTCTGCTGTTTCTGGCCATTCCAGTGCTAACCTTGCCATTAACTGTTCTGTATAGCTCAGGGATCTTTTAGTGGCCAAGGGATATGATGTACGAGCAACAAATGGATGCAGAGTAAGCGTGAAGCTTGTAATTTCCCCATCTTGTGAGGTTTCGTGCTCTCTGGGGGTAGCATACATCTAAAGGAGTCTAGTGAATTGATTTCCTTGCTACCATCTCTTTGGTTTAGGTCACCAAAACAATCTGAGAAGAGAATAATGGGCGTTGAATTGTTGTGCTATGGTATTTTCCTTTGTCTAGCTGTTTCCTGCAAAGAGAACCCGTTCTGCGCTGTGTAGAACAATCTATTTAGTGTACAACTGAAAGTACCATTAATTAAGGAGTAGGTTCATGGTATTTCTGATTATTCTTGGTTCATTGTTCCATGCTAACTTTTTTCTGGATATTTTTGGACCATATTTATTAAGTAGATTGTCTTGATGAAAATTTTGTGCTCTGCACTTGAGACCAAGAATGCGTTCATTTTTATATACCACTATAAGTTACTTTTTAGCTGAGATTTTTTGGCGTGCGTTTGAGAAGACCTAGATCCTCAGTTGCACTGGTCTCAGTGTTGATAACCTTATGTGATCATGCGGTATGTGACCTTGTGTGTGATATGTATCAATCTAAGAATAGGGTTTTATGCATAATAGTATGTAAAATTGTGGCATATATGCTAATCAAGAAACTGATAAAGCTCACAGTTCACCATTTGAGACCCAGATATGTCTTGTTAATGGAAAAGGAGTCAAACACATGTAGATTAATCGAACATCTTAGACCTACTGCTTCAAATATGAAGGTTTTTGGAGATTATTTTATCAACCAATGCTATTCCTTATTGCTGTTGAACTGTTAGGTGTTGCCTATAAATAAAACTAAGAAGCTTGTATGGTAGCCCAAGTTCATTTTCCCCAAAAAACCTTCTTCCATCATAAGAAACGATAGTTTGATGGTTAATGGAGTAGGAGTGGGAGTGGGATTTGCTGATAGGGGGTGACTATATCCTAAAGCTTTATGTTATTGCAGACCCTATATTTTGTAAATAAGAAATAGAACATGCCCTCTGAGTCAGCTGTAAAGTATGGCAGCTGCTTCAGCATTTGTGGCCATCATTTATAGCAATGTTAAGTTGAATTGGTGCCTTTATTAACAACCTTCAGGGCATTCCTTTATACAAGCTTGAAAAGTGTCACAATTGAGATTGATCCACCATGCCAATCCTATCTAAGTTACTATACTGATTTACAATTCATTCTGAAGTAGTGTATCAAATTTTCTTAGTTATGGTTTTATAATTTTTATGCCATTTTACACTTTCACATTGTAGTAGTGCTGATGCACAGATAATATATGCTTGGATGTATTACTCCTTTACAGCTAATTTCTCTCTTTCTCACTGATCTGACTTACTTGCAGAACCTAGGCCTCCTAAGGAGTTATACACATGTCAGAAACTACAGCAGTCAACTTTCAGGTAATTAGTTTGACTGGCCCTGTTTTTAGTGTTCAAATCTTAACTATTGACTATAATGTCTGTTTTCTCCAGCTTTGATTCCAGCTACGTCCCAGTGCTCGAAGCTAACGAGGTAATTATTAGACTGTTATGAATATGAATGTCTTCATCATTGACCTCACATTAAGTTTTCTTACATTTTTTACTTTCATACAATAATTTTATTCTTGTGATTGAATCTTTTTAGAAGACGTTATTACATGCCGAATGCCTCTCCATACCAAGTTTGGAGTAGGTCATTTGCTTCAGATAATGGTAAACCACAATAGCCTGTTGAGGTAAATAGTGTTCTATAAATGCATTCCACATTATGTGCTTATCAAGTCTTGCTTTTCTTTCTACAGAAGACAAGGTTGAGGCTGTTGTGCCCTTCATGGGTGAATCTGTAACTGATGGAACTCTTGCTAACTTCTTGAAGAGTATGCTCTCTCCCCCTCCCTCCCTCTTAGGTTGTTCTATATTCTGTCGCTAACACTTCTTTGAAACAGAACCTGGTGACAGAGTCGAGGCCGATGAGCCCATAGCACAGATTGAAACTGATAAGGTATTGGTGCCTTCTGTTTGAATATTTGTAGAAACACCATATTTGCGAATGGTCATAAAAAGATTGTTTTCCTTTCTGTTTCAGGTTACTATAGATGTTGCAAGTCCTGAAGCTGGTGTTATTGAAAAGGTGAATATCTGTGATCCTTTCTGGCTTCCAGTCTGCTTTCTTGGCCATACTTTACCTGTACTGGAGCTGTGGCTTTATGCAGAGATCAAAGATACATACTTGAATTGAATACCATGAGTATCTATTAATGTTTCAGATCAGTGGTTATATCTACTAATGTTACAGATCAGCAGCTACTCCCATACTAATTGTTGCTATTTCTGACTGATATTGTGTTCCAGTTCATTGCTAGTGAAGGTGATACAGTTACTCCAGGCACCAAAATTGCAATCATATCAAAGTCTGCTCAATCTGCTGAAACACATGTTGCTCCATCTGAGGAAGCAACTCCAAAAGAATCCTCTCCACCAAAAGTTGAAGAGAAACCAAAAGTAGAGGAGAAAGCGCCAAAAGTAGAACCACCAAAGACACAAGCACCTAAGCCTGCTGCACCATCAAAAACGTCTCCTTCAGAACCACAGCTCCCTCCAAAAGAACGAGAGCGGCGGGTAAGGCCTATATTATCCAATGACAGCTGCAGATTTTTTTCAAGGGACATGCAATATTTTACCATGTTGTTGCAGGTGCCAATGCCAAGGCTCAGGAAGCGTATTGCAAACCGTTTGAAGGATTCTCAGAACACCTTTGCAATGCTGACCACATTTAATGAAGTTGACATGTAAGTGTTAGTTTAGTTTGGTCCTATTCTTATATAATAACAATACTTCACGTAACCATAACAGTAGGTTCCATCTCATCATTTTATTTGTGCCTTCTCCTGTTTTCATCCTAATTGTTAAAAGATGTGGCTAGTATCCAAGCAATAAAGAATCTAGTTTGTTGGAGTATGTTTCACTATATGATTGCTGCTCCACTTTGAAGGGGTCCTAATACTTGCTACAGCACCCTGGAAATTAAGAACATATGCTAACTTATGAAAAGATTGCGTCATATGATTATTGAATATGTATGAATGCTCATAGAAAGTTATTTCGTTGAGGTGCACTGACCAAAATAATCTCATCATTTGTTGTGCAAAACTGCAAATAATTCTTATATCAATATATGTGGTTTATCATCTTTGTTTTCTTACATGTGGACTTAAACATTACTTTCTGCTTGCCATTATCATTTCTTGAAGTCCGGATAGTTGTGTTTATCTATCACTAAATCTTATGATTAATGCAGGACCAATTTGATGAAGCTTCGTTCTGATTATAAAGATGAGTTCGTCACAAAGCATGGTGTCAAATTGGGTCTCATGTCCTGCTTTGTCAAGGTACCTGCCAGTCTTGTGTGTTGCAACCTCTTGCATGATACACTTACATCGTTGTGTTAATTTCATTTATTTTTGCAGGCTGCTGTTTCTGCACTTCAAAACCAGCCCATTGTCAATGCTGTCATTGATGGTGATGACATCATATACAGGGACTATGTTGATGTCAGTGTTGCTGTTGGCACTTCCAAGGTACCATCATATAGCAGATAATTGTCACTCTGATGATTGTTTCCTTCTTTCGTATCTCATTGTGATGTAAATCTTTTTCAGGGCCTTGTGGTGCCTGTTATCCGGGATGCTGATACGATGAACTTTGCTGACATTGAGAAAGGGATAAACAACCTCGCAAAGAAGGCAAATGAGGGGGCACTGTCAATTGATGACATGGCAGGAGGAACATTCACCATCTCCAATGGTGGTGTTTATGGAAGCCTTATCAGCACACCTATCATCAACCCCCCACAGGTAACTTGCTCTCCAGTCATGTAAAACACATTCTGTAGCAGGCTCTGTCCATTCATTTTATACGCCATCTAAAATGAAATGCAGTCAGCAATTCTTGGGATGCATTCCATTGTGCAACGCCCTGTGGTTGTGAACGGCGACATCCTCGCAAGGCCGATGATGTACCTCGCCCTGACATACGACCACAGGCTGATTGATGGCAGAGAGGCTGTCTTCTTCCTGCGCCGCATCAAGGACGTGGTCGAGGATCCCAGGAGGTTGCTGCTTGACATATAAGTTCACGCCCTGGCACTGCCCCGCCAACTGTTTTGTGCTTATCTGGAAATAATACCATGCAAATTTTTTGACTGATGAAAACTAGTTGCTTCCTCCGAAAGGCAGAATCTGAGCTGAGGATATGGTGAGGTTTTTCCTATAATTGTAGAAGAGAGCACCAAACTCAACGCTGAGGTCATGTTCACTTTTCCTATCGAAGATGTTCCATTTCGGGATGTAGTTCCCCGAACACTCGTTTGTTTACCATGCAAAAGCAATAGGGGCTACTGCATTTTTGGGGTTTACATTCTCGCCTTTGTCTGCAACTCGAGAGTCTCGGTTGTATTACCGGTACTGCTTGTATGCAGGGGTGGTAAAAGTTTCTCAAATTTAGCTTAGCAAAGGATTGAGATCACGGATCATAATAATATAATATGATTTTGATCTAAAAATAGATAAGGTTAAGTTAGATTGTGAAGGAGGCATGAGGATCCTGATTCATTGCCACCCCTACCTGCAAGCGCTGATAAGTCTTGCTCCAATCGTTCTTGCTGTATCTGCTGAATACTTTAATGAAAACTCGTCAAGAAATACGGTATGAAATACGATATGGGGTATGACCCGCTGCATTCGTTAGACCGACAGTACAAGGGTTAGGCGTGCAGCACAAATTCCTCCGTTCCATTGATATTATAGTTGATGGTCTATTTTTTTAAGGCTAGTCAAAGCAAAAGAAATTTGACTTGGGCCAATTTCAAAACGTTTTACATTTAAAACAGATGAGTATATAGAAGGCAGTTGCATGTCCATAGGTTTCAATCTTTTTGACGGCGAATAAACATTCGAAACCGCCACAACACCAACGATAAGAATCTTCCTTTTCTTTTCAATATTTTCCCCTTTTTCTGGGGTGTGGAAGATCCGTTTCCAGCTAATTTAAATATGAATTCAGAGAAAAAAAATGAAATCACACGGGTTATAAAAGATAGACTAACACGAAAGATGACAAGTAAACACAAAATTTGCATTGAATGGGTCAGTTACGTATGCCCTATCAGTTTGGTATGCACAACAGAAGTTTTGGGGATGAGAGCCTAGATGGGGTTACGAGTTTGGTGTTCAGTGAGCTCACAAGTCATAACAGAATCCACACGGAGCTGCTTTCAGCAAGGAGCTACAATCTACAGAACTAGCATAACATTAACTGCTTTCAGCATAATGCTACTCCATACTGAGGTGCACAGATGATCTAGCACACCTCATTTTTTTTCTCGTGGAGAATGAGAAGATTTGGCAGTGATTCCCAATGTCGGTAAAAGGCCCAGTGTACATTTGAATTCTTTTTCTTAACCATCCGCTTTCCCTTTTATGGGTCTTACCCATGCTGCCCCAAAATTCATACCAAGGTCTTCAAAAGATCTTCCAATAACTTGAAATGTGCAGGGGAATTTGGCTAGGTGCAGATTTATGTAACAACCAAGCCACCAAATCCAAGCTTCTGAACACCAACTCGTCCGACCACCATCAACCTGTGGAAAAAAAAACACATTAGCATGCCAATTGTTTTAGAAAAAAAAGGGGGAAACAATTAAAAAGCCAAGAAAAAAAACAGAAAAAACTAAAGAAGAGACAGGGGCTTATTAGGATATGTAAACATGCAAACAATAGCAGCTTGAGCGGATTGCACAGACTACAAGTCTTGTGCCAATGTGCCATGTATCAAACAACAAAAGAATTGTAAAAAGGCAACAAAAAGTATCAAGTATCGTGCATACAAAAAAAAAGGTTGCATCCAGACTTCTGTAATCTGTTGTCTTGGTTGGACCACATGCAGTGAGACAGGCGTTCATTGGGGACACTCAGTCACCAAGATGAGTGCGAACATGCATAATGCCCCTTGCCAACCTGTCAGCAGCTGAGGTGTCTCACTGCTTGTGAACTAAAATAAAGACACTCAAAGATCCCCCAACTGTGTGGGGGTAAGACAAGGAGATAGCGGGAGTTGGATGGAACCAGGTTTTATGTGAGAGCCTTGCACACTAGTAGTTCTTTGATACATCACAGCGGACTTGTTGTGTAGGCAAATGTGTCTCTAAAATCAATTTTGGCAGCTGACTAAGCTCACAGATGATCCTATCATGGATCGTGCACATAAAGATATATAAACAATAAAATAATGTATTGCATTATGCATCGGGGGTAACATGTTTGAATACACCAGCAGGAGGAATAGTCTGCAATAACTCAGGAATATATTTTATGAAACAGCTTGCAGTACAATAGGGAGGCAAAAGAAAGGGCAACAGGACAGAAGATAAATGTGTAAAAACACACAAAAAAATGTAAAAGGCAATCAGCAGCCAATATCATGTGTGTTAATGCAAATAGAAGTCTAGGCTAAGGCAGAATGCATGATTTTGATCCAGTTGCTTCAGAGAATTTAAAACTGTGTACTAACCATTGGTGTGCTTAAATAACTGAGCCCCATTCTAGACAACTATAGAAGATGCATACAACAGTGCTGAATAAGGGAAGAACATGCAGACTTTGTGTAGTTTTTAACATGGAAAACTTGAATGAATGACAAGGTATTGGAAACTGGACAAGCTAAGCATAGTGCTTTATGAAGCATGTTATGTCCCCTCTGGCAAGATTAACATATCAATCATTATATTCGGACTTCTGAACCAATAAAGGTTATATAAGGCTACTGGAATTAATTATAAAGAACAAGAAACAACTACCATCTCAACTGCATATAATTTAATATCATAGCATTCCTTGTTATACTATGAAAATATCAGACAACCTATCTGCAATAAGCAGCCCTACCTATTGAGCTCCCCTTATACAAGGGGGTCACTTGGGGTGGGTCGGTGGTTAAATTTCAAATTACTCTAGTTGCTGTGCTACTGATGGCCTCCATGCATATGCAGGCTGGGCACTGGAGGGAACAAGCCAGATGAGATCATGTTTGAAACACTGCATACTACCAAGAGGGTGGTACTGCTACACACAAAATTACGGCATACTTTGCCAGCATCAGTGATTTACTTTTCACATGAACTATTTGGCAGGTAGACAAGTGGAAAAAAAACAATCCTGAAATCATGCATGTAACAAAGTGCCGATGACCTAGAACATACTCCCTCCAATAAAAAAAAAAAAGAATTCTGGAATGAGCGAGCGTAGACAATTTTTTTTAACTTTGGTATCGATCTCTTAATGAATATATTTTGATTGGACTTACAAAAAGAAATTAACTCGCTGAAACATAATTCATGACATATACTTTTACCATTTTGTTCAAATATATTGCGTATGTTAGTAAAGAAATTGTATTTCGGGGTCATGCCTATGTTAAAAAACAACACATTGTGTAATTGGCAACAAATTCAAATGTAACCATTTCAAGAACCGTATGATAATTCATAATCAGTGCAACATACCTCATTGTGGAAGAGCAGAATCTGAGATAACATCCCTTGTTGAACCATGTTCAGGAGGACACTCATCATTTGACGATAGAGAGGAACTAGAACCTGAAGCTTTGGAAATTCCAACTGGAGAAGTCTTTGCACTTTCGGCAGTCGAAATGGATTTATTATGAGGAATGGCTGCCGTACAAGATGTGGCAGTAGATGAGATTTTCCCAACAGGGCTGGAGGCCCTGATAGGAATTGAAGTATTCTGAGGTCTAGAATGGTTATTTGAGCCAGGAGATGCCGTTAACCACATAAACCGTAGAGTATGCCCTTTACAAGATTTACCACCAATAAATGCTTTCTCAGCTGATTGCCGTGTTGTGTAAGTCACACATGCTGAACAACTCAGAGATGGTTTTAAGGTTGCATCATGGTTATGGGCTTCAGTATGTTCCAGGACAACAGATGAAAGCTCCCCAAATGATGAGAAATGGTCTGCCAAGATAGATTCCTGTAAATAAAAATAGTTAAAGGCATCAGAAATAAACTGAACAGCCTGTAATCAAACACATCAACACAAAATGCAGCATGAGAATATCAACACAGTTTTTTTTGCCAAAAGGGAAAGGTGAGTTCTTTTATGAAAAAAAAAGAGAACTTGTTGCCATCAGTTGCACAGATGGATGACTGATTTTCCTCAAATCTTGCCACTAAATATAGATACAAGACTGTTTCTTAAATTAATTTTGCGATGGCAAGGATGCCAAAAATTCAGCTAAAGAGTGCAAATAGTATGCGCTAAGATATCCACAAAAGTTCATGCATATGCTTATCTTCAATTTTGACTGAAAAATGTTGAGCTCCACAGATAAAATTATCTCAAAATGGCACCATATCATTTATCGATCTCAGAATAGCACGTGGTTGGATGCTGAACTTACATTTGCAATTTCAGACGGCAAAGGTGGAAGAATTCTGAATGATGTGGTTCGATTGTCAAGCTTAAACCTATTCTGTGGAGGTACTAACAGAGTAGTCTGCTTCGTAACCACTGCTGATTTCTGTGTGGATATCTCAGCAGATTTTTGAGAGCATGAAGCCAACTCTCCAGAGCTTTGCTTTTCCAATGATCCAGCAACTTCCTGTGATCCTTCAGCCCTGGCGCTCATGGACCTTGCATCTTTTACTTTTGATGCATCATTTGAAGCAACTTCTTTTCCACTGGCCTCGGCATGCTTAACTGAATTAGCTGAACCTTTCTGCAATATAGTTGTTCACTTATTAGAAATCAGCAGCAGAAACAGCTAAAAAGTGCAACTAATAGGAAAATTTTTAGTATAAACACTCAGCCTGTTCCTACTAAAGAAAAGTCTATTCACCTAACAACAAAAAATCACAGTACACAATAAAATTTAAGCCACTTTAGGGAAAGAAAAGTAAGTACTTGTTTTGCAAGTTTCTCTAACTGGCGGCGGAACTCATCACGCTTCTGAGCTAAGATCTCCTGTTTTTTGCGAAGTTCTTCCAGTAGTTCTAGACTTTCATGCCTTTTTGGAGCATTGGGTATTGGTTTTATACTGCTTGTCGATAGCGTTTTAGAACCTGTACCAGAACTCAATGGTTCAGCAGAAGATCCAGAACTGGGCCTTGGAGCTAATTGAACATTTTCCTTGACTCTGTTGGGATAAGATGGTTGAGGGGCAGAATTGGCCAGCATAGTAGACGATTGGGAAGACTTTGCAGGGATTCTACCCTCTCCCTCATCAGGAATCCTATCTCTGTTGGCCCACCATAGCCTTATAAAGCGGTTGCCCATAACAGCATCCGGAGCTTTCAGGGCAGCTTCTGCTTCTTCTCTTTTTGAGAACTGGACAAAAGCTTTTTCACTGTTAGATGGGATATAAATATCTATTACTTGACCAAACTTCTGAAAATGCGAGAGAAGGGCCTCCCATCTGTTGTTTTCTTGGGGAATTCCATGTACATAAAGTGTACGGGATGCTTTGTGAGCAGCTCGATTACTTTGCCGGCCCACGTCTCCATATATTCTCGAATTGGACTGACCATTAGTATCCTTAGCAGCAGCAGACTTTGATTGGGCCGTGCTGGGAGCCATCTCATCATAATCACTTTTTTGGTTTCCGGTGGTACTTGTTGATGTAATTTTAGCTGTGTTACTAGTCCCTGATTTTCTCTTTGATGCTATCCGCCCCCAAACAGAAGACTTCAAACCCTGCGAACCATCAGTAGCAAAAACCTGGTTTGAATGCTCCTGCCCCATTTCATAGCCTGAGGATTCAGGATTCCACATTCCAGCATCAGTATGTACAAAACCAGCACATGAAGCTTCTGGGTGTTCATTGTTCCATAGAGGCTGATCAGGATCATATACATCAGCATCAGCAACAGCTGAAGTGGTGCTTCCATTTAGCTTTACTGCGTCGCTTGCAACACCAGATTTGACCTCTTTTGCAGGAACACTTTTACTGACCGAACCAGTACCTCCCTCATTTTGGATTCCCAGTCCTTGAGTATTTGGAACAGATACTGGAAGATTGAATTGCGAGAGACTCTGCAAAGTGATAAAGAGATTATATCAAATTCAATGTCTTTACCGCAGGACAAAAGATTATCTAGTAGTACTTGACCAGAGGAACTTTGCCACCCATAACAGTTTAATCTTTTATATTAAAAAAACAACTCAAGCAAAATAACAACCAGAAGGTAAAATGCTACAGCGAAGAAAAAGGTCCAAGGCATGCCAAAGTTAATTGTGGTATGATATAAAATTCAACAGGATTTCTCAGTTCGGATTTTGGATAGGGGTATTGTTAGTATGATCACAAGATTCACAGCTCAGATTAGTGATAACTGATATAACATAGTTCAGGGTGTGCCTTTCAAGGCTACAGTTATGTTGGCACAACATAGCCATGGCACTGTGACTCAAAATATGTATACATACATACATACATACATACATACATACATACATACATACATACATACATACATACATATACAGGAATTAATCTGGATCCATTAAATATGTAAATCTCACAAGAATATCCCTACGAAGTTATGATGGAACACATCAGATAAGCAAAAGAATACAGGATAGTATGCAGATGATTATGAAGAGTGTGAAATAGATATACCTGCATATCATCAACAACAATTCTATTAACACCATGCTCCATGGGGCACATATCCCCTCTCAGGCAAAATCCACGTTCCTCGAAGTCTCTACAGCGTTGACGAGGCAGGCCAAGATCAATCAAAGGAGATACTGCAGGCTGAATAGGACCTTGCATCCCAAGTGGGTGGATTGGATCCAAAATTCCATGAGGCATTCCAGGCATAAATCCATATGGACCACTTGGCAATGCAGCGCCCATAAATAAGCTAGGGTGTGCAGGTGGTCCTTGTGGAGCCATCTGGGATGCAAAATCCATCATATCAAGGGTGTTAAATCTTGGGTCATGCTGAGTCCAGGGTGCACCATTCCGTCCTCTTCCTCGTGGAGGGCGAGCAGCAACAGAAGCTGATGAATCGGCTCGGAAGGATTGGTTCACTCTAGGCGCTCGACTGTGAGCTCCTGCTCCGGGACGCCTCTTGAATTTTGGCATAAAATCCTTCTGTGATTCGCCTTGAGAACCAGCTCCGCCAAACGGTTGCCCATTACCAGAAACCCTGCTCCTTTTTTTGATAGAGATCCCTGGATGTTGCTCCTCTGTATTATCATCAGATTGTGGTCTAGCCTCCCGTCTTCGGTGCTTGTGGTTGCGGTCATCATCATCGTCGTCACTGATTTCAAAGTCTTCAGTATCTGTAGCAGCTTCAGAATTTGTTGAATTATTTTCTTCCTTCGGTGAAGGAACTTCTATCCTGTCAGCATCCAATGCTGGAGATGATGACTCTTCGATCATCTTCAAGGTTACCAAGCTAGCAGCAAACTTTGCATCTATAGTGTCTTCATTGTCTTGATCATATTCAACTCCAAGAAGCGATTCAGTCCTATCTCAATATATCACTACATGAGGCAGAACACAGAAACAACAATGAGTAATAGAGCACGAAGCTGATGATATGATCATGGTAACAAGTAGCTTGTAAAATACCATAGTAACAACAAACTGGATAGGCCCAGAACAACAGCAAAGTGGGAAGGCCATATGTAACTCTTTTCCTGTTAAAACAGGAACTGCACTGATGGCAGTTTAACTCAGCTTTTCAGACCACACTTTTATTAGCGGGATTATGCGAACAGAAAACACAGTCTACACTTAGGGGTCAAGGTGAAACATACATATCGAGCCTATTACTCAATTGTCATTGTTAATAGATACTCTCATACCACCTCCAGCAACCAAAAGAAAAGTAACGGCGGGGTGGATGCTGTTAGCTTTCCTAATTTTGACCAACACCATGCATGATACATGCAAATTGTTGGCACAATGAAAATGGTAAGTAGGTTTTGACCAAGACAGCAGCAGCAAAAGTAGATTTATTTGTTCCAGATACAGCTGCGTTCTTATTAGCTGGTACAAAAGTACATTAATTTGTTAACAGCATCTAATTCTGACTGATTAGTTAAGCAATGGCGAATTTTAAAGTGCTATCACTACAAGGGAAAGCAACATGGTGACCTCATATAAAATTTGTGTCCACACAGTGACATTTCTATGCATCTTTGAAACAAAGGACAAGACTAATACGACTGGAAGCAATTCACTGATACCCATGCTGCCTTAAACAACGAAAATTTTGTCCTGCTCCCAGAAACAAGGTTAACGCACAATATGATAACTGAAGCAGTAGAACCTAGTACCTAGCTAAATGCTTGGCACCACTATAAATGGGTGAGCCTAATCTACACTCCCTTCCAAAATTCTATCTAGACTAAGCTTCCTCATCCCTTCCCTCTTCCAATCCTACCTCACTACCAGCCTTCTGCTAGTGATCTGCGACATTGCACGAAAATCAAACGACCCAATGACAGGGGACCCAACTGACCATGAAAACACCGTCAAAGATTAGTGGCATTTACATGCGTGTATCGGCATGGAAAGCTACTTTCCCTAATCAGTGGCTCTAATATGAAGCAATAGAACCCCATTGAAACATAAAAACAAAAGCATCCTGATTTTAAAAGTCAAAATTAGCTAGACATTCACCTTCCTGCACACAGTATTCCTGGGAGCTCTCATGCAGTACCAATTCCAAAATCTCAATTCAATCCAATCTCATATTCTCATGTTGATCGGAACAAACAATATGCATATAAGCTGGCAGCCATCATGCGTGGAGTGGTATTTGTTTGGACTACAAAGCAGTTGCATGCCAGAGAAACACAAAAACATAGAGTGAAACAGAGCGCAACAAGTGTGTCCACAAAATAGTGACAAGCAAATGTCAGAAAGACTAAAGGACAACGTAAAAAATATGGCACGCTAAAATCAAGCATCTACCAATCTGCCTGCTCAGCAGCTCTCGATCATTGGAAACAATAAAATTATTTGCAATCCTATACTCCTCTCAGAGAAATAATCTTCACTATTGACCACAAAAGTCCACTTCGCCAATCAGGCCGCTTGACGGCACCGAAATGGAGCTCTCCTCGAGTCAAGGAATGATTTTGTGAAAAGATTGCAAATACGCCCAACGCCCGGACTGCAATCCGGGCCTCCCACAGCCAAAAAAACCTAAACCAGGAACAAACCGCGAGCCAGCGCCGTGACTTGCTATCCTCAACGGGTTCCCTGTCAAGTTAAAGTAAATTAAATTACACATCACTGAAATTGTTAATCTAGCAAATTTTAAATCGAAGCTATCCAAGTTTTAGAAAAGTAACACGGACCAACCACCTACTTTTTTGGAACAATTCCAGCAGCTTTCTTCACAGGTACTTTGGGTGCAAATTTTAGTCCTCCCTTACATCAAGAAACAACAATGGTAAGCAATAAACTAGAAGAAGCTGGCATTGTGAACAGCCTAGGAAAAGAGATACTAACCTTTCGAGGAGCACCCATTTCCTTCTTGACTTTACTCTTGTCGTCCATAACAAAATCAGAAAACCTACAAGAGTGAAGCTGCGAGCTGATGTGTTACGCTTACAACTTTTCAACATTGAAGTTGACTACAATTTGCACAGCAAGTAGAAACTCGAAATTGCTTCTCAACTTCGATTGAAGTATTCTAAACCATGACACAGTGAAAAACATTAATGCCCATACTCCCAATCCATTGACCAAGATAAATAGAAAATTGTTAGTGGCAGAAAACTTGCTTCCCTTGATCAAAACTTCAAAAGAAAAGGGCGTCAGAGGAAGAGGACGAAGCAAATACTCCCGATTCTAGCGGCGCCAGAGCCCAAAGGGGCGATTAGTGCTGAAACGCCTGGGGCACGATCAAGAACCCTGCTACCTCCCTTCCCCATCTGGATTGATCTCTTTTCTAATTCATGAGCACAGGTGACCTCAAAAACCATTTGCTTATGAACTTATTATCAGTTACCCCGCAGTTTCAGTATCCACGTGATGAGGATAGGACAGGAGGGAGTAAAGCATTCCAGCAGCAAGGCAATCAGTCCGGTGACATAACCACCAAAACAAAGACACAAGACTGACTTAAAAGAAGGATTGATCCAAGGAAGAACAGGCATCTGGGTGCCCCATGCCGCCGGAGAGAATTACCTGATGGAAAGGGGCATGGAGAGAAGACGGCGATGCGGCGGCGGCGGCGTTGGCCTGGCCCTGCTTATCGCGGGGGTGGCAGGCTAAGGGAAAGGCAAAGGCTCCCGTCTTGAGAGTTTTGTCTCGATTATTTTTCTTTCCCTGTCTGTGTGTAAGTGTGTTAGCACCGCTTTCTTTTATAAACCCTTACAAAACCTCCTTGCGCAAATAGTTGCGGGCTAAATGATTTCTCGGACCACTCGTGTGCACCAAGTCGGCGGGTTGAGGAAGAAAGAAGTTGACGGTTGCAGCGAGCTGGGTTGGATTGAGAGAAGACAGCAGACCAACCGAAGCCCCAAAGCCCACCTTACATTCAGCATTGTAACTATTTTTTAAAAAGATCTAAAAAAACTCAAAAAAAACTATTTTTAAGCGTTCATTTAGCATTACTTTTTGTGAAAATACTAGTATAAGCCCCTGTTTGGTTCCTTAAGTCCCTACCCTGTTTGGATCCAGGGACTAAAGTCCATTAATGCAGATAAACAAAGACGAAAATACCCCTAATCAAAGCACAAAACTAAGGAGACCGAGGAGGAGCGAGCAGGCAAACGACGGAACCGAGCCCACGCCACCGCACGCACGCGCAGAGCACAGGCGCATCCCACCACCACCACCTCCTCGCCCGATCTGCCCGCCCGGTCGCTCACCGCACCCTGATGTCGGCCACGAGGATGTTTTCCAGAAGTTGCTCATTCATTCGTGTATCAAAACCAGATTCCGTTTATATTACAATTTGCCAGTTGTTGCTTTCTTTGCATCTCAGCATGGTAAGTCTGCTGGATTTTTATCCTTTCAGATATTAGGATGGATGAACTCACGCAAGCTGTTGATAATCTGAAGAAAGAATGGAACCAAGCGGTTTCACAGCTTGAGGAGAGCATTGCTGTAATCAGATCATGTGGAAAAACAGGGAAAGGGACAGAGGAAGCAAATTCTCTTCCAAGGTTGAATGGTTCTGCACAGGATGCTCTGCAATTGCTCAAGTCACTGCAGTTTCGTCTTGATCTTCTAGCATAGCAGCTTCCCACTTTTGAAGAAGTGCAGTCTGGCCAAGCAACCTTAGAGTCATGGGATGAACAATACAAGAAGTAAGATAGTCTTGGAATCTTTCCTGTTGTTCTCCTTTTTAACCTGCTTCGATTTCTCACAATTTTGATTGTGTTGGCAGGCTGCATGCTAGCCTGAGGAATGCTAACTTACAAGCGAAAGAGAACATCAGAAAAGCTGCTCAAGAGGAGGTGTGTGATTTTGCCTCAATTTCATGATATTAATCTGATTGATTTGCTGTCTGAGAACTACATACTTCTTAGAGCATCACCAATGCAAGGGAATTACAAGTGAAATGTTACGCCGCATAATAAAGAAATTATTTTATGAACCTATTCTTTATATGCAAGTATCTCTTCTCGTAGGCATTTATGGACTCACATAAGTTCAGAAGCACCATTGAATAGTTGCTTTAGTTTTTGCAACTTCTTTTGCAAAATTGGCAAGAAAACTACCTGTAGGCGCCATGCACCTTTTTAGAGCATTGTAGGTGCCCTTATAACTTAAGGCTATCAGTTTCTAATTGTCTTTTCTCTAGAGGGAGCTTCTTCTCGGGGGTGGAGAAGAGTCTACCATTCGCAGGCGTAATCTCCAGTAAGTTGATTTTCATGAGGTCATCTTTCCTTTAAGCCAATATATGGGATATTTAAGGAATTTTCATAATTTAGTCAGTTACATGGGTATCCCTTCCATCTGATTTCATCAAATCTGGGTCACTTGAAATTTTAAGAACCGGATAAGGGCTATGACTTTTGAATTCTAGTTTGTTCTTATTTCAAACTAAGAATTATGTGGAATAATTTGCTGTGTTAATGCATTGCACTAATGAATGAAACGCTCTTCTACATTTGTAGTCCAAGTAACATCCAGTTTTGTCGTATAATGTGATTTGTGACCTGTTGAATGGTGCAGGACAAAGACTGGGATGACATCTGCTGCTGAAAGTATCACTGAGAGCCTCCGACGGTCTCGCCAGATGATGGTTCAGGTTAGCATGTCCACGTTTTCAATTGATAGCTATTATGCTGATGGCTTATTGCTCATTAATTTGAAGCCAATTAATATAAATGTTTGCAGGAAGTGGAAAGAAGTGCAAGTACCTTGGCAACATTTGGTATGCATTCTTATTTAAGCCTTTAGTCTGTTTAGAATATCTTATTTCACAATTGTTATCATTCCAGAATGATTGAGTTTTGTTGGTTGGTTTTCTGAATCTCCTGTACAATGGCTTGGCCTTATTGTAATTTATTCATGTGATGGGTCGGAGAAAATAAAACTGCTTGGTGGTACACATGTAGTGTATTTATGTTTTAGGTTTGTCACGTTATTCTTTGTTACTTTACTATAGGATGTTCTTCTGTTATGGTTGAAAAATTATAGCGCGTTCATGCACTTCATGGTGTATAAATTAAAACATTTTCCTTTTTGCCTGCATTTTTAGGATCGTCATTGTAAGATTGCAACATGCAAACCAATTTATTAAATTATGCAGATGAATCAACAAGTGTTCTTCGGAAGGCTGAAGGTAAATATTAAGGACACCGCTCTTTGCTGTCGCGGATCGTGGTTTGCTCTCCACGATGCAACGGCAAGATGTTCCTGTTAGGTAGGTACCCTCTAGCGTATAGCCTGCATTCTTGTTTTACGGTCAAGCCATTTAACAGAAAGACATATCTTTATACAATGTGTACACCTACTAGCAGCTCTAGTCACATTTTGCACAATGAATATCTACAAATTGAAACACATCCATGGCTCCTTTTGTAGAACTGGCAACGAATGCTATAACTGACAGTACTCAACTATCATTTGTCAGGATCCTTCGAGCCAGTGCATTTTTCATATTAAACACAGAACAACTTGCCAGGCTGTCTTCATAGAGAAGTAGGAAATACATGATTCATTATAGCTCATCGGGTGAAAAAAAGAGAAGAAAAAAATACTTGCAAGAAACATGCTAGCATTTGATTTGCATATTATCACAAGTTTGAAACTGAACAAAAGTTGTGTGAATTTATAAGTTATTCAAAAGCCTTTATAAAAAAAAAGTAGTATGAGTAACACCAAAGGACACCATAATCATCAGATTGTCATCTAATAAATATTGCTACCTTCCTCTATGAGCTCTGGGCCTGGTTGAGATGATTCCTTAGTCAATGGTGCAGTCCTGCCAGTTAAAAGGTTCAAAGGCACATAACTTGTGGACTGCTTCAGGAGGCCACAGGTTATATTCTTATGCAACAGGAAGTACCACGAATGGATCAAACAACTCCTATCCTCAAAGTACTATTACTTGTACGTTGCATCTCCAAGACTCTGTACTATGAAGCAAGGATGCATATTATCCTTGTTTGAAGGTGGATTAGTGCAGTAACATTCCTGACATAACTATTTTATTCCTAATTCCCAGCGGTTCAGCTGTCAGCCCAAAATGCTTAGGAAGAAATTGTTTTGAAGTATACGTCTGGTGCTTCTGTGCTATGCTATCAGTTCTTTTTATCCGCTAGACAATGTCCTTCCTGTCTGGTAACAATTCCGTGTTTCTGTGTCAAATGTGCCATAACCAAATGGCTAATTGCATCTGTTTCCAGGGTCATCCTGACAGCCGGCTTTATCATTTTCTCCTTGGCGGTTCTCTACGTTGTCTCAAGACGCATTGGTCTGCTGACGTTGCAAAGGAAACTGGCTGATGCCATCAGATCAGGTTCGCTGTCAGCCGAGGACATCGTAGCGAAAGCCTAGCAGCATGGACCTGCCGCAGCTGATGCTACAGCCCCCACTCCTCCCATTTACGATGAATTGTGACTCGCATCTGCCCATGAGTTTTTTTTTTAGAGGCATTTGCCCGTGGTTTCTTATACATGTGTACCCAGATTCCCAGAAGCAATTGTAAGGCAATAGTTTCACGAATAAGCTATTGTTGAGATATATATCTACAGTCTGCAGTGATCTGTGATCATCAAATCATGCACCGACCTGTTCGATTGAAAGTCCATGATCTCGGCTCAGCTCTGGGCTCAAACGGCCTTTCTTCTTCTTTTTTCTTATAAGGGGCTCAAAAGGCCTTGGCATGCGCCCAATACACTAGTTGTCAGGCACCTAGCAGGAGCCGAGCGGCATCCCCCAGCCGGCCTCGTCCTTGGAGCGCGGCCAGGCGTTCCAGGTGAGGCGGACGGCGTCGGGCCGCCGTGGGCGGCATCGCGGAAGGGTTGGTGGCCGACACCGGGGTGCGGCGAGCGGTGGGGCGGGCAGATTGGGCGAGGAGGTGGTGGTGGTGGGATGCGCTTGCGCTCTGCGCGTGCGTGCGGTGGCGTAGGCTCGTTTTCGTTGTTCGTCTGTTCGCTCCTCGGTCTCCTTGGTTTTGTGCTTTAGAGGTATTTTCGTCTTTATTCATCTGCATTAATGGACTTTAGTCCCTGGATCCAAATAGGGTAGGGACTAAAGTTTAGTCCAGGAACTAAAGGAACTAAACAAGAGCTTAGTCCTTCTTTTAATCCCTATGTTTGGCAGTTTAAGGACTAGAAGAGGCTTGAAAAGGAGGAACTAGAGTTTAGTCCTATGGAACTAAATAGGCCTTAATATTTTCCTGAGGCCGCTGTGTGTACGATGTCTTTATTGTGGCAGATGTATGCAGGAAGAAGACAAGCGAGGGTGGGTTCTCGGTGCTCGTGTTTGGATCAACGACCATGACTCCATGGGGCGCCATTCCTTGCTACGTCGGCACCGCTTGTGCCTATTCATCCATACGCTGAAACTTTATAATCCTTAGATGACAAGGAGTATACATTTTTATTTGAAATTTTATAACCCTCTTTTTTTTAGATGTACTGAATCTTTTAAGGTTGTAGAACTTCTTTCATGAGCCCTAGTTATTTTGGTCGATTTCATGTGTCCCAACCTCTAGGTTTTCTGGAACTTTTAGAAGTGGTAGAGTATTTTTCCCCTATTTAAATAATCTTCCATACTAAAATTAGAAAATTGCTGCCACTAAGCTCTAAACCGCTTTGATTGGGCTCAGAGACAAAACTAGACAGAATTCAAAATTGGGGTACCTAGAATAAACGTAAATAAACGTATTGAAGTTAAGGGTCAAAATTGGATAGTCTGAAGAGTCCATGGACCAAATATGAACTTATTCCGCTATTGAGAAAAAGTTAGGGTCGATCTCTCACCTCATCATCTTTAGTTCCAACCTAATTTGGAGTCGTCTATCAAGGTGATCTAATGGCTCACATTACTCCCCGTGTAACCCTAGCCCCCCTTGTCTTTCTTGTGACCAATGTTTTAAATAGCCGGCTATAGCTTCCGCTATCTTCGGCTATAGCTGATTGAGGAAGGTACCGCTATTTGCTCCTATGTACAATTTAGCCGCTATAGCTTCATTTAGCCAACTATTAGCTATTTTTGGAGGTTGAACGTTAAATGCCTTAGCCTGCTATTTAAACACTGCTTGTGACTCATCTCCGTTTTAATAACAGCACTGCCACCTAGCATCCTTCTGCTCATTGCTTGCCACCATTGCCTCCAATGAGCGTGTGAGGCACCCCCGTGAGCTCATGCTGTCTCCTACACTCTCATTATCTCATTGTTTTTTAAAGAAGAACTCTAAGAGTCAATCTCAACCATGCCTTTACCTCACCCCCGCCTTCTTCCTCGCCTCTAGTGGTGATTAGGAGCCACCAGATTCATTATAGCCCATCAACACACTAACCTGAGTTTATAGAGCTAGCATAGGGATATTGTCGCCCTAGCACCCACTGAGATGACATTCCTTCGCCTAATGAGGCCAACGGTGCTACCCTGCTTCGCTACCCCCAACGCTATGGACACCATCGACACTGTGCACTAGGGAGCACTTATTCATTGCACGTGCTAAGAGGGCTACCCTTGGATGGGGTGCTCCAAGGCCAATCTCAATGCACAATTTCATTGTACGGTTACCAAGATTAGGAACTAGGTAACTGTGCCTGTTGAGTGTCATGAGGATGAAACACCTCTCACGTATGATGAAACTCTCCCTTCTCTCTGCTCATAAAGATCTTGCTAAGTCAGCAAAATTGCTGACGTGGCATGGAATTTAATGTCTGTAAAACTCTTCATGAAACTTCCACTGAGAATAGCCTAACGAGGACTGTGAAGAGTGCCAAGGTGATTAGGGAAAATTGAGCCTCCAACCTTTCTTTATATTATGCAATTTACAAATCATCATTTAAATTCTTGTAATTACTTCCGCATTTACCTTTCTATGATTGTCATGTTAGGAACCAGGTTGCAAAACTCTTTGCCCGTTAGATAGCTACACATTGAACCTTAGGCACATAGATGAATTTGACCAAACGTGTAGACCTTATTCGTTCAAATTTTTTTTGGATGACTAGCTAATTTTTTGGACATCTTGATCCTTTCGGTATGGTTCAACGCCACTAGTGTTTATTCTATATTGAGTTTTTTGGTTCTATGACTATTGGCTAGGCACACAATGTATGCTTTGGAAACATGGCAAAATAAAGATGTTTCCAACCATGCATTAACTAAAGCATGCCATTAAAATCGTGAATTAAGTAAAGCGCTACTATTAGGGTGGTGTTCACATCATGATTAATCTAAAATATTAACTTAGAAAGTCATAACAAAATTAAAATTGTATTCTTTTAGAACGGAGAGAGTTTGCATTGCAACGGTCGTGGCGATCGGAAACACACGGCATGGAACGCAAAGTCGGCCGCAGGGCACGCTTCGGCAACAGAATTGATCGCCGTCCTGGAATCGAAGATGGCGCCGTGCTGTGTGTAGAGTTGTGGCAATCCGACTGGGCTGGCCTCCTCTTTAAATCGATTGCCAAGGCATACACATTGCACCAAGACACATCTCCATCCCGCCAGAGCCCGAGAGCATCCGCGCGTCTCACACTCTCGTGCCGATCGAGATGGCGGTAGCGGAAGTCGCCCGGTGGACGACGGCTTCGAGCGACGGCGGTGCGCGAATAGATCCCTGGTACTCGCAAAAGAAAAAAGACAGACTCCTACTAGGATTCCTCTGTAATTCTACTAGGACTTATACCATGTAATCCTTATAACCAACTAGTAATCCTGTCCCCTGGAGTATATAAAGGAGGGCAAGGGTACCTAGATAGGGAGCTCAGAACCATCATCAATAGCTAACAATCATGCTACACAACACCCAAGCGTAGGACGTAATATACAACACCCAAAACAGGACGTGTGGGTATTACGCTACTCTGGCGGTCTGAACCTGTATAAATCCGTGTCTTGTGTCCTCGCTTTTTACCTTCGTCCAGGTCCGACGATTCCCCATCAACCAATCTACTATCTCGGGATACCCCTCGGTAGGTTGCTGGGTATAAAACACCGACATCTGGCGTGCCAAGTAGGAGTGATCCTCGAGATCATTGTGCGAGCTTGAAGGACCTCATCATAAAGATCAATCTACTCGATAAGAAGCAAGTCACCGAGTCAGAGCTCTGAGCAGACAAATCTACGTTGATACATAAATCGATACGCTCCATGTTCCGGTTGAAGACCAAGTCGTTTCCACCGCAGGTTGCTGCATACGGCTCGTCGATCAAGGCAGAGTCACACACGGATTGAGAAGATGTACGCGAGCACTGCTACCCCGACGTCCGGCCGCATCAAGTCACCAATGACTACTTCGACTATTCTCGACTAGAAAACTAGTCGAGGACGATTGACTATTCATCTCAACTAGAAAATTAGTCAGAGCAGACTTCACACCATCGACAACTAGTCGAAATCGACTCCGACTAGTCGGCTTCATCGACAATTGACACAGCTTCGTCAACAACCGTCCACAAATCAAGCTAAGTCACTTTTTTTTAATTATTTTCTGGCTTATTTTCCGCATGCGGGCAACACGCCGACTACTTATTTGTGTACGCCTCTCAACGGGAATTACCCTTCAGAGCTACACTTTGCCAATTATTCATGGGGCATGTTGACCGACAGCCATGGGTTTGGTACACCGAATTACGGAGGCTATAGCTACAGGTTTTGTGCACTGAGTTCTGGAAGCTCCACCAACAAGTTTGGTACATCGAATTTCGGAGGCTACGGCCACGGGTTTGGTACACCAAGTGCTGGAGGCTCGCATCGGCTACACCATAAGGAGGCACAAATCCTATGCGCGGCAAATAAAAAGGAAGGTAATAAAGAAGAAAAAACGTAACCGAAGGAATAACAAATAAAAATAAAGGAACGGGAACATAATAATGGAAAAGGATAAAAAAAGATTTAGTGCTGTTGCTAAAGGAAAAAGGAAAAAGAAATGGTAATAAAGAAAGAAAAAGGGAAGGAAAAAATGAACGAAAAAATAATAAGTTGAATCACAAGAAAGAAAGAAAGAAAAGAAAAGAAAAACGGAAATGGGCCACAATTGGGCAATCACGCTCTTAGAAAAATCGAAAATGAATAAAAAGTGACATGGGCCGGACCATCTCGCATAGCAGGCCCCATGTAGCTAACGGGTCGAATTCACTCCTCCACCCCCATGCGTGAAAAAGGGACAAAATATGAAATGGACCGGGCCGTATTCAACTCTCGAAGCAAGCCGAAAATATTAGCACCTACAGATAGCTATCTATCGCATATGCAACATATAGCTATCTCGCCATCTATCGCGTCTGGATCTCCATGGAGGAGCAGTTCGGCGACGATGATGCTGACGGCATAAGGAAGCTCTTCGAGGGGTGGCACCGCTGGTACACTACAATAAACTATTTAATCTGTGACGGAATAAATTTTTCAGTCATCATAAAGCAGTGTCTGTGACGATTTCAGATAACGTCATGTGTTGAGCGTCACAGATTAAATTGATCGATGTTTCTTCGTAATCGTCATAGATTGACACAATTTGTGATGTTTCTTAACCATCATAGAATAGCCTTGAGCCTGCACAATCCAACCCAAGCCTAATGTTAATGATGAAAATAAACGTCATAAAAATCATCATTAGATTGTATTGCCATGTGACGTGGCTGCTGACGTGGACGTTGTACCAAATATGGGCTAAATATTTTCCAGCCCAGCAGCCCACTTAATTCGGCCATTTTATGGAGCCCAAAAAGAATCTAGCCCATCAAAATTGGCCCATTCCAGCCATTTTCAGGATTACTATTTCAACCCAAAACAAGCCATAAAGCCCATATAAAAAGCATTATCATTTCAGCCCAACCCAAGATATAAATCAGCACATGTCAACACAATAATGCATGGGGCAAGCCCATTTTAACTCCAGACGTATATACAAATATTATAAAGATTCCAAAAATCAGGATAGTCAGGAATATGACTAGTTACATTAGTTACTAGACACCAATTGAAATCAGAGGTACAAATCACACCAACAAGAGGCCACAATCATTTCATCAGGAATTAAGGTAAGAAAAAGATTTATGAATCAATCAAAACTGTTAGTATCCTTTGTTGCCTCCAAATTTCCAATCGCTTCTAATAGCTTGCTCCTTGTTGCATTTGATCCTGGTCCTGAAAATAGCAACTTGCAAATACTTCAGAGGGCAATATTTATGATGGAAACTACTAAAATGCTCTATGTATATAGGTATCATGAACATATTCATATATCAGACTGCAAGTACAAGCATACACATATATCATACGGACAAAAGTATATGGATTGCAAACCTTTTCTGCTTTGGGTCCTACGACGAATGAAAGGGTGGGTTAAAAAACCATGGCCACCCCCCCTCAGGAAATATTGCCCTTAGGTTACTGATGGGATGCTAGCTGCTGGTATACATGAAAAATGTGGTGCAAAGCACGAACAAAAATACTATGCTAACACATATCCCTTATATTTGAAGCTTCTACAGAAGATGTATGATAAAGAGCTGGCATTAAGTCATGCAACGCGCTCAAGCTTTGTATTATAAGAGGAAAGACTCTCACCCGTACAGATTGAACGTATGGCGCTTGCTTACAAGACAGCTACTGAAAAAGGCTACCTCTTCCAACTGTTGAATGCCCTATTCCATATGATAGACTGTCTATCTTTCCTTGAAAAAACGTATACTTTTGTTCTATAAGCAAATAAAGCATACTTCTTTTGCGGATCAAGCAATCATCCACCTTGGTGGGTAGCGGAGAATCAAATCAATATCGGAGTATTGCTCTAGCTGCTGCTAAATTAACCTGAATTCAATCGTTACTCTCTGAACTAGGTTGTACTTCGTCTTCCCCTCCTACAATCTGGTGTGATAACCTTGGCGCTACCTACTTTCTTCAGGCTTGGCGAAGGTGTCCGATCTAGTAGGTCTCCTCCAACCAATGATTACACTACCTTGGTTATCCGCTTTCTTGTCTTGGATTGAGCTTTATCTCTCTTATTATAGTTGGGTGGGTGGAAAGAAAGGATAACATGCCTGCTTCTGCTTGGCGAAGTGTCAGCTGGAACAATCCAATCAGTGAAAGAACATTCTCTCTCACTAACTGGAACCTTATCCCAAGGGAATTAGAGGGGTAAAAGGGAGACTCAGAGATCTAGAGCTGGCTTACATAAATGAATTTGTGGACTCGGACAACCGACCGGATTCAAGCCCTAGCCCCTCAACTCAGACGGACTTGTGGAAATCCTCAAAAACTAGTATTGCTCAACTCACCTATCTATAACATCATAGAAATGTTGCATCCAACCCTGGAACGAGAGGTAAAGAATAGGCTACCATATGAGATGAGACAACTTCATTCTTGGCTTTCATCCCTACCCTTAAGAAAGATAAGGGATTGTATTTCATACCTGTTATTTAGAGCTCTGTCGTTCCGACCGGAAAATGTCACCTTCCATGTGTAAACTCAAATTTTCATATATTTTTTTGTTCCTCATATACACTTTAAATTTGGATGAACCCTTACCTACCCTCCTATTAACAAGTATGAATTTATGTTGCCATTTGTTATGAAAAATCTATTTTTTAAATAACTAATTAAGACACCCTAGTGATGTAACTTGAAAAGAAATTATCATAATTAAACTAATACATTTTTCCATGTAATGGACAACGTTACCCACATCACTAGGTATTGCTTGTCCTTGTGGTAATTCATGACGAATTTTATAGAACGTCGCTACGTAGTGGGCCGGTTCATGACAATTTTCATAAAACGTCATTAAATTATGGGCCTAATATCCACTTGTACAGATCCATAACGAAAAAATGGCAATCGTCACGAAGAATTCGTTGTAGATTAAAGTGTTTCTTGTAGTGATGACAAGAATAAGGGCGCCGGCAGGAGCCAGCGAAACCAGGACGAGCTGACCAGGGCAGCTTCTGGTGCCACTACATGGACTTCGAGCTGCGCCGCGAGCGCGCGGGGTGTCGCAAACTTTCATTCATGTGTTCCATCGTGCACATTATTGGCTTATTGAAAAAATCAAAATCATCCGTCTGCTACATTTTCTATTAATTGCAATTTTTTGTCACAAGTTGATAGTATGATGTCATTGTGTTATTATATTAGTTATAATTAGGTAGAGATGAATTAGTGAGTGATTATCATCGGTAGATACGTAGGTGCACCAAAATCGATGAAAATTTTTGGGGATGTTTAGGGCGTCTCCAACAATCCGAGACAGCAATAGCTCTCCAAAAAAAATTGTCGGCACAGTAACCCGCAGTTACCTCGGGAACCGTGTGTGAGAGAGGGAGGCACCTCGGGCCGTGAGCGAGGCTAGTGCTCTGCTCCGCGCTAGCCGACTTGTTTTTGCACTGTTCATCAATTCAAAAACTCTCTCAGCTATCTCCACGCTACTCCCGTTGGAGACGTTCTTATAGGGACCAACAAAACAACGTCAAAGCCCATGTGACAATTACATTGGTCGGTCAAAGGGCACTGAGGAATATGGAAACATATACAGCTAGTAGGTGTGTAGTGTGTTACAGTGTTTAGATCATAAGGAAATGTATGCGAGTATTTGAAACCTCCTCACTTGCAGGTGAGTTTCTGAAACTTTCTGATTATATATGATCGATTTATCTTGCCAACATACCAACACACCAACAAAGCTAAATAAATACATAAAATCATAAATATATCAATATAAAGAACCAATTGTAATTAATGGATTCAGAAGAAAAACACATGTTTGAGCAAAATAAAATAAGTGTACAATTTTATAAATGAGAACGAAGAGAATGGACAAAAGTAGTGCCACACCCCGCCAAGAGATTAGATAAAGTAGTGCTTAAATTTGTGGTGCTCATTCTCCATCACACTTTACCATGTTCTTCCTTACCGTATGTCGTACATACATCTATAGGCCCACCAGAAGGTTTGGATAGTCTTAAATATAGGGTTGGACATTGAGACGTATTTGATTGGAGACTATGGCGCATGACGGTGTGATCTACGTGGTAAGAGAAGAACTAGTCGAGGATTAGGAAAAGTACTCGTAGCAATCATAGTAAATCTCGTCTAGTCGAATCTGACTAGTATTCTTGTAAACAACTGATATGTAGCCCTGCCTCCGGTAATATAAAGCGAGGCAGGAACCCCCTCCAAAGTAAGGCCCTGTTTGGGAAGGGCGTGTTAAAATTTAACAGGGTGTTAAACTTTAACACCCTCAAATAAAGGTGTTAAACTTTAGTATCTTGAGGTGTTTGGATGATCTGTTAAAATTTAACACCTTAGGTTGTAATTGACAACTTTACCCCTCATTACTCCTCTCAATGGCAGCCAAATACCCCTTCTTCCTTCTTCTCCTTCCTCCTCCTTCCTTCTTCCTCCTTTCCTGCGCCTGCCGCCTCCGGCCCCACCCCTGCTCGGTCCACGCCGTGCCCGGCGCCAACGTCGGCGTCGGCGCTGCCGGCCGCCCCGTCGGCCCCTCCCCTGCGCATGCCGCCTCCGGCCCCGCCCCGCCGCCGGCGTCCCCTACCGCGGCGCTAGCGGCCGCGCCCGCCCGAGCCCCCAACGCCACCACCGCGCCCGCCCGAGCCCCCACCGCCACCACCTGCGCCGCCCGCCGGTCCCCACACCACCGGATCGGCCTCGCCCGCGCCCGCACCCGCCGGCCGCGCCAGCCGCCGCCCACGCGAGGCCGCCCGCGCTGGCCGCCGCCTGCCGCCCGCGCGAGCCCGCCGCGTGCTGCCCAGCGTGGCATCCCGACGCAGGAGCGGCGCGGACCGGCGGTGGCGCGCGATGGGCGGACCAGCGGCGGCGCGACGGGCGGACTGGCGGCGGTGCGCGACGTGCGGATCGGGGAAGGAAGATGGGGGCAGTGGAGGAGAGAGAAGAGGAGAGAGAGGGGGGCAACCAGGGAATAAGTGGGGAGGGGGACCACTTTTAACACCTTTAGCACATTTTAACACCCCCTCCATGTGTTTATGAAAAGAGGGGTGTTAAATTTTAACACTTCATCTTTAACACTTGTGTTTGGCAACCAAAAGTGTTAAAATCTGTTAAAAAGGGGGTGTTAAACTTTAACACCCCCTTCCCAAACAGGCCCTAATTCAATCCAAACAATACACAGGACGTAAGGTATTACGCTATTCAGCAGCCCGAACATGTCTAAAACACTACCTCGGGTACCTTTCTCAGTAGGATGCCGGGTCTAAACACCGACACCGTATGTACATGCTATTCCTCTATGCGTTGCGTTGTTGAGTTTGGCTCTACTTCCAAGTGATTTGTGCGTGTGTTGTTCTTCCACCCCATCAGGTCAGAGTATGTCATGATCATAGCTCGTACGCCGTGTACGTGCATGCGGATCAGATTCGTCCTTCCTTATCCAAGCTGTGGCTGAGTGCCCGGCCACAATTTGAGAGCTAGCTAGGAAACGAAACTGGAGGGGAATAAATATATACGTGTGGATATATATACCTTTGCAATATATGATGCGAAACATGGAGCTGTCCAGTCCAAGTCAGGAACTCCATTTGATAACTGGTGCTTATCATTAGGATTTCTCTAGTAAATTTGGATTTCATTTTCCAAGGAGGCGGTGCGTTTGCAATTAGCACAGTTCCGGATTTGCATGCCTCCACCTTGTTGCCAAACCCTAATGACTAAGGTCCACATCTATGTTGCAGTACACTCCACAGGTGATGATCGATGCTCATTTACATGTCTTGGAAATTTATATATAGCTTTGCAACTAACTAAATCCACAAGTATGCATGTGCATCTTTGTTGGAAATCTAGCTAAAAGTGAAAATGCAAACATTTTAATCTGAGTATGCATAAAAGCACTAGCACAAAATGTGCTAATTAGCTTGTTCTAATTAGTGTGTTCTAAATGTCGTATATTTAAAATCAAAAGGACTACTCATTAAGCAATATTACCAAAAAAAAGGGTCAAAAGTGAGTCGAATCATACTTGTAGGGCCAAGTATCCAACACATGTATTTCTGAACAATCTGCAAGCAAGCATACATAGTAGCTAGGAAACTTGAATATTAGCCCTAATATGTTAACATTGCAGCATTACATTACGTATGAATCAGAAATTAAGAATCACTATATTGAATTGCATGCCATATACCTGACAAAGCAAATAAAGCACCAGACTTATCATGAGAGTAACAGAGAAGAAGAGGCCTTCCATGACAGGCAAAAGCCACTCAGGTTAGCCAAGGTGACCGCCCACAGACCCAGCTGAACCGGCTATGCAACCGGAACTGACAAGGCCATGTAGGCAAGTCATCCTTGGCTACCAGAGGCAGGCTCTGGCCCTCATGCAAGGCCCCTCTTCTTCCTTCCTCGTTCCTCCTACCACTGATTTTGCAATGCACTAGTCGCTTTGATGGCGTGGTATTTATAGCAAAAGGGAATGCATAGGATGAACCGGACCTCTCCACTGATGCCGACTCAATGCATATAGCCTCATCCCATCCACAGCTTTCCCAGATACTAATCACCAGTCGTTGATACAAATCATTCGTTGGTACTGGCATATATTCATCTACGGCGGCCGCAGAGGTTGCGGCTTCAGGCCTTGCACATTTTCAAAAGTGTGAAAGGGCAATCAGTTGTAGTCTTGTAGAACAACACCAATAGACCTCCAGCATTTGCCATTATGAGGAAACAAAAGTTCCTGCTGGTACAGCCAACCCTCCATGGCTCCACATATCCAGTGATTCGCGCAATCCGAGGCAAATCTCCATATTCTCTTTGGATAGTATCACTGGAAAGGAATTCATCTCCCTGAGTCACTGATTCTTTTGTGAGGAGTCAGTGTCATGCACCACTATTTAAAGTTATTTTTGTTCCCTCCAATTTGAGTTTGACCTTAATTATTGATAACACTGCGGTTAGGTTCTCTCACATGGTGGTGAATGGTAGGTTTAAGCATACAAGAATCACTTCTGACAAGAGGTTACTTTGAATTAAAATAATGTTATGGCAGCAATTTCTTGGCTAATGCATGATCACACTGAAATGCAATGAACGTGTCACAGTAATAAGTATCAATTATGTTAATTTGTACTCTTCCTGCCAAGAAAGGTTAATCAGTATTGCTCTTGTCTTTTTGCTACTCTGAAGATTTGTGACCATCCAGTTGTTAGAATGTACTTCTCGCTTCTCTGACCTTTTCCCTCCTTTTATAAGAGCATCTTGGCCTTATCAACTTAGTAAGGGTTAGTTGACTTTGTGATAACTTTCTGCTCAATTCACAACTTTTCTACGTGTCAATCTATAACAGAAAATGTCCTATTCCTGCAATAGAAAAGGAGACAGAAACCGATATCTTTGGAAGGGGAATCTCCAAACTTTTGGTGATGGAATGGTTTAATTGAATACTTTGTCTTCGTGCTTACAAAATATGGACCCTGTTTCTTCTGAAAATTTGCAAAAAGTAAATAAATATTGATTTTTATAAATCTACCATGGGAGAACAACTTTGAAACTACATCCTAAAGGAAAAATAAACTGAAATGGTTGATAATTTTGCTGAATTTTAGTTCATCTATACTTCTGTTTACATGTACAATGTTCACCATGGATGCTAAAAATTAATTAGCAGCACCATTTCAGCCCTGAACTTTCCTTCTTTGATACAAGGGATAATGGTGACCTGGATCTCAAAACCTTTATGATCATTGCTATTTTCTTTCCGAAATGATGTTATAGGAACTTGTATTAGTTTCGAAGCTGTTGGGAATTGATATTAATATTCAGCAGGCAGTGTGATGGTATGAACTATGAGCCACTGGATGTGGACCATGGGAGCAATCAATAAAGCTAAAATGTTCTTAGAGAGGAAAATTGATTGTGGTCTTAATTATTTTGTGCATTGTAAAGCTAAAACATCATCCAAAAAAAGAATGAAATGGAAGTAGTTTTTTTAAATACGATTTAGCCTGTTTTAGCTATAGGAGTTTAATTAAGTTGTTATTTGATTAAAATAACATTGGGATATTTTAGTTGCTTTTAAGATTTATGAAAAACATTAAGATTTGTTTTTTTCATAGAACTCATAATTTAAATGATGGCAAAAAAGGAAAACATTAGTACAGTTAGGTCTAAAACTAGCTTCGTAAATGTAACAACCCAGTCCAGGAAAACGGCTTATGCCCACTCTGCACGGTGAGTGGACCACACCTACATTGCAACATGTTTACGCTTTCATCATCGCTTTGCGTAAAAGGGTTAACCCAAGGTTGCAATGCTTCCTAAAGCTAGCTATTTAAGTTAGTCTCGCTCACTCTCCACTTCCCATTTGGGACTATTCTTAGAGCTACCATGCCTCATGAATGGTACTCAATTGTTGGCCCAACATGGCCCATGGGTGTTACAGTAAATCTAGTTTGAAAACTCTAGATCCAATAAGACCAATCTTCGTGGAGGTTTCATCAAGAATTTTTATGACCATTAAATAACATGCTACATCAGCAATTTTGCTGACGAGGTAAGGTTATTATGAGGAGAGAGGAGAGGGAGTGTCATCATATGTGAGGGAAGTTTCATCACCATGAAACCCATAGATACAGTTACCAAGTTCTCAGCCTTGATACTATGCGTTGAGACTGACCCAACCAATTAATATGTATTGTCCGCTGTTGCACTTTGGCACTATGCTTGACTGCAATAATAAACATATCTTAAGTGGCATATACTGATGTATGGAAATTGGAAAACGTGTCCTGAGAGCAGGTTGACATTTTCCCCGAACAATAAAGAACCCTATGTTCTAGTGGAATTTCAAAGGTACCCACTTTTTCTATTTGGACCTCATGATAAAAGTTGAAAACATTCTAGTCCGCAAAAACGGAAAGGGAAACTACTTGAACTAGTAAAGACCCCAAGTACCAACCAAAGATAACAAAACCATAAACTAGTGTGTTGTATATGTGTTTCATATTGGAAAAAAAATTCAATGAAGATGCATTCGGTTAGACATTTCAAATGGCCATGGCTGACACAGAATAAAATAGAAGCTTGGAAACACACTCGAGCTTCTAGTGCAACCAAAGCTAAAGAAGCAGCAGATAAACTAGAAGTGGGAAATATCAAGTGAAAACCACTCATTGGACGGAATGGTTGAAAGCACATTTCACAAAATATGTGTTGGAGTTTTAAGGATTCTATATATGTAGGAGAGGTGATATTATTCATCAGGGATAATTTTGAGATAAATTTTTATTTCCTTTGTAACATATAAATATTAAACAGTGAACCTGATTTTTTTAAAAAAATAAAACTCGATCCCGGGGATAGACCATCCTTGCGGTTATGCCTTAAGAAGGAATCTCAACCTTCAAGGGACAAGAAAGGTCTTGAGGGCCAGCATTAGCCAAAGGTGGTCTCCCTGGTTGAACAACTGAGGCGCACAAGGGGGTTTTTTGTGGGACCCAAAGGGTTCAAGCCTCGGGTTGGCTGAGCACCACAATTTGGTGCCCAACCACCAAGCTATCAGCTTGTTGAATTGGCCATAAAAATTTCATTGTTGTTTAGCAATCTTATATCTTACTAAAAATGTGAGTTTGATTTTAAAATTTTGCATAGTTCTATAATATCACGTCCCCCACACAAGGGATCTGTTTTAATATTTTGAAATTTCTACACACGACTTGTGAGTGGGTAATTAAGAATGGGTGACTTCTACCTGATATTTTGCCAATTGGGTGAGGCCACTTCGTTCGACTACTGTTCCATCATCATTCACCGGTGATTCAGGTCTGAATCCAACTGGATGAGAAGGGGCTCCAAATTGATCTTCCACATCTAGACCGAATTGTAAACACTACAAGATTCAGCACTTTTGCCAAGATTTTGCTTTGAGTGGCCAGCGGTGATATGTTGTTTTATCCTCTGCCGTCTGCAAATGTCAGTCAGCGATTACTTCTCTGGGAATCATATGCACACTCTCGGCCACTGGAGCAGATAAAGTAAAAAGTCTATTTTACTTCCCTCACCTATCCACTTTGTCCGCTTAACCCCCGAATAAATTTTTAGCTCACTTTACTCTCCGGAACTACTTTATTTGTCCAATCACCCCATAATTAGATTTCTCTTTTTTTGTTTCTCTATGTATGAGTTGAATTTTGATTTCAAATTTTGTGAACGGATACAAAACATGATACCTTACATTAAAAAATTATACTAAAATTTTTTCATAATTAGTTTCATAAGTTAGGAATATTTAATATGAAATCGATCTTAGATATACAAAACTGTACAAAAAGTAATCATAGAAAAATTCTAATGTATTTTTCTAACGTAGAGCATCATGTGATAAGTTAACTAACAAAATCTGAAATTAAAACTCAACTTATACATGAAGAAATAAAAAAAGAAATCTAATTAGGGGTAGATTGAACCGAACTGTAATTAAAACTCAACTTGTACGTGAAGAAAAAAAAAAGAAATCTGATTAGGGGTAGATTGAACCAAATGAAATAGTTCAGGGAGTAAAATGAGCCTAAATTTTGATTAGGGGTTAAGTGGACAAAATAAATAGGTGAAGAGAATAATAAGCAAATCAATCCCCCTCGGCCACTGATTGCAAACTCTTGGGAAAATTGCTGAATCTTGTGGTGAAAGTTTGTGTAGATTATTTCAAAAAGATAAACTCCAACTGAGGCAATGTAATATTCAACATGGAAGGAGAGAATGAATCTCATCCTCTTGCAACTCCTTTTTCTTGAACACATCCTCTTCCAACTCTTTCAAATCAGGGAAAAGAAAACAGCTTCTAGTTGTGTGAAGACCACACGAAATATCTAGCTACTAAGGATCTGTTTTTCGCAGCTCCAACCCCAAGATGCTTGGGTATTCCTAACTCCAAAAACCTCCATTAGAGTTGTTTGGTTGAGCTATTTTGTTTCCATTATAGACTAAAAATAGTGCCTCAAATGTTCTTGGTTTCAGCATACAAACTGCAAATCTGCGGTGGAGCTAGAAGCTCGAGCAGTGCCAAGCGCGACCTAACTTATATTGGAGAAGAATCAACACGATGCCTCAAAATCTTGTACCTGGCATTACTGCAAAAGGACTACATGATCAAATGCTGTTCGATGGGAACTTTATGCAGGTGACCTCTCCATACGGAACCAGCCATGTTGCAGAGTTTGGTAGCAGAATTAGGGTCTTCCTTTCACGAGGAAAGTTTTACCACTAAATTCGGTTATTCACCATAACAAAGCGCCTCATAAGCTCAATATGAACCATCACGCCTTTCAGGTTAAGGAAATAATTGAGAATCCACACGGATCCTCGATGGTTGAAGTGTCGAACTATGGCCACCGTTCTTACTTCACTGATGCTTGTTTCAAGGGTCAAACTGACATTTGCCCTCACCCTGGGATTCAAATTTCCCCTGCTTGTGACCAAAATGCCCTCAGTCACAGGCCATGTCCTAATTTGCTGAAAGCCCAACTCAAGTAGAAGCCCCGAGTTTGCTGCTAGGAGCCGAATTGGAAGCATCCTCAACCAGGATCGACTACAGTACATCAGATGGGAAGATCAAACGCTATTGATCTAATTTTACCTAAACTCGATAGCTGGCCTTCATTTGTCAGTGTTGGTAGATGAATACACTACATCCAAGAAATAGTTCAGACAAGCATACAAGTAACAAAGGAGATCACAGGTAAGAAATAATCATGCTAACTTTATTTACATCTTTTCTTTAATGTAAAACAAAAACATTATAGAGGGAATCTATAATGTACATTAATTACAATCAAAATTTCCTAAGATCACAGGTTCGGTCTTGTAAACTCTCACAAGGATTCTGCAAACAAAGGAGAGAAAAAGTCTGATATCAAATCAGAAACCATTTTGTTATATTTGTGCAAACAAAGGAGAGAAAAAATCCGATATGCATGAATATTGGAAGCTTCTCATAAAGAGTGAATTAGATTCTATTCAAATGCTTATAAAAATGTTGACAAATAATCAGTAGAGTGAAGCCATTGGGAAGCACTGATATTTCAAAGATACAAACTGAAATCTTATAAGCACTGTGAAAAGTTAATTCTATGATTGTTTTAACTGATAAATAATCTTGGAATTACTTAATATTTTGCAGATACTGACTCTCTCAGTAAGAGTGGTTGTAATTCTAAATAATTACTACAAGCATTATTTATTAGCCAAGAAAACTTATAGGGTCATCAATTCCCCAAGAAAATAGCACATTAAGATACCAAGCCTATAATCAATTACAGTTAAAGCCTAATCATCAAAACCTTCGTTTCAGGAGAAGTGCGTCATTATCAAATCGGAAGATTATATGATGGAATTGTAGACATGATCGTGTTTACAGATAAAATTGTGATGAAAACCAATTATACGGTAGTAACAACTTACCCTTTGTCCTTCTGCTGTCTACAGTTGTTTCTGCTGTTGATCTGCGGGAAACATCTGCCAGTGATATAGGTGTTAGTGGGGGTGAGGATAATTCACTGCTTTCCCTGCTATGTCTAGACTCCAACAATTTATTCACTGTAATAATAGGAGTTCGTTGACTATTTGAAGGTATTGAATAACTGCGAGTCATGGCAGCAGGCGGCCGTGGAAGTGGTGATGCTGTATGTGATGGTGGTGAGACACGGGTTGGTGCATTAGGCATCTGCCGCCTTGAAACCAAAGGACCAGAATATCCAACCAAACCAGGACGAATGGTGCCTACATTCGCTGGAGGCCTGGGCAGTTCATGCAGCTCACTTATTTTGGGAGTTGTTGTTGGGAGAGAAGTGACTCTTGGAGTAACTTTTGGAGGTAAAGATGACTTCCAACCTGGGCCATGTGATTTTGTTGACAATACACGAGAAGGATAATTCATTGACTGTCTGCGATCAGTTGCAGAAAACAACGGATTGCTGGATCCTGTTTTGCTCGGAATTGGACCAGAAAAGGCTTCCCTCTTCATTTTCTTAAAATCTGAAGTAGAGTAGGAATAAACTAGTGGTGCTGATATCCCCTCATTATTTGATGGCATCTTAATAGGTCCACTGTACATGGAACTCGGCTTAAAATCTTTCACCAGTGGAGAGGAATGCCACACATTTACTGCCACATGAGATTTTCTTGCAGGTGGATCTGAATGAGGTGATGTGTTGGTGACTACTGAATCAGGGTTCTTGTCATCGGCTGGTGTTGGGAGTTTGTAAGAATGAAAAGTTCTGTTTGGCAGGTTCAGTTTCCGAAACCCCATAGATGGATCAGGCACATTCTCGGCAAATATGGGTGCTGATTGGGTACCAATCTCAGGCTTCACATGAGGAACCACAAAAGCCGCCTTCATTTCTTCGGCATTTTCCTGTACAAACGTGTGTTAGCTCAAAGAATTATATGACTCAAGATGAGGAGCCATTATGACATAAATGACAGGCAAACTGATGCATCAAATATCAACAAGGACTCAACCTAGAAGGTACGGATATTTAAATTTCCGGATATAGTTATCACGTGTTATTTAAGAAAAAAACTCGACTGGTGGGGGAAGAACCGCCCCCACGGCATTGCATTAAGAAGGGACCATATGACCCCGGTCGAGAAAATTACCCCCCCACCCCCACCCCACCCCATGCCCATATAGGGCCAAACCAAACTTGGGCCGGCGTACACCGTTACCTAGGCCGGCGTAGCGCACCGACTTACATAGCACGGATTTCCATATTAATGTGCTCCATCAGAAATGGTATTATGCCAAAGAACATTTTCAGTTGACTTCACTATGCTGATCTAATTCTAATTTTATTTGACATTTAGAACAGGGAAGACGCTACCTGAAAGACCTATGATATAGTCGGCACTAAGTGTGACCTTACTGACTGAACTTTATTTCAACCAAAGTTCAAACGCCCAAAAATGTATATTTCTTATTTCCCAAAATGACATTGGAAGACACATTAGAGTAAAATACAACATAATGTCAGTCATTATTTTGATATTCTTACCCTAGAGTATTCATGTCACTATGAACAAGAATGATCTCATTTCTAAAGAAATATATCTACATCACATAACTAGCGAGCTGAAGATTACCTGCTCATGTTCCTTCAGAGGACTTGGGGAATTCGTCGGTTGAGTTTGATCCAACTATACACAAATAAATAAATGTACCAAAGTTTTAGTACAGTAACAAAAGGAAGAGATAAAACAGACACTTTCAACAACAAACAACAACAATAAAGCCTTTAATTCCCAAGCAAGTTGAGGTAGACTAGAGACCATGAACACGTGCAGAAAAAAATTAAATAGCTCGCACTTTCATATGCTTTAATTGAAACATTAAATTGAAAAACCCAGCTGAGCAATATGTTTCAAAATAGATACATAATCTGAACTGTAGTATAAAAAGAAACATTTAGGACGTCAACAGACACGCTTTCATAATCATGTAATGCCCGAAAGTCAAAATTTCAATGCAATCCAGTGCCATTATGTTGGACGCCTAACAAATATACCAACACAGCCACTTCATCCAGAAGGAAAATCCCAGAGCTATTGGATTTGGTACAAGGACTATTTACGCTCTCAACTTTCCATCTGGGAATTCTTGTAGCCACTACTATATATGGGCCACAAAAACCACCACAGATTGGGGAAGGGTATTAGGCATCAGACCCTGCAGTTTCCAACTCACTCCTAGTACTATATATTGAGTCATTCAGAAAGTGAGTGCCACAAGGCCTCTGCAGTTCTATTGCTAATATCAATTGGCCCAGGCAACATAATGTGGTCTGGGGCACCAGAGAAAGCTGATAACCAATTACATCATTAGTGGGCACAACTCAAAGAACATAATACGGATCTTCTTTGCATTGTTTAAATTGATGTCCCTTGAGCAACATTTGATGCAATTATTAGCAATCTCTCTTCACAGTATTTTCTTCCTCATAAAGGAAAATACTGAGCCAAATTGTTCTTTGAACTGAAGAAAGCTAACTGCCAACAAAGGATTGATGACATAAGTAATTATCTACAAGGTGCTCATATAGTGAGATGCTGAAAGTTATGATATAACACAGTAAAACTAGAACAGAAAACAGACAGGTTCAAAATGAAACTTAGCTACAAAATATCTTGAATTGATCAGTTGGAAAAGAACTTACATCCATTGGACTTCTGGAAGCAGGAAGGTCTTTGTCCCTGTCATTTATCTCATAGTCAAAACTTAACTCGCTGCCATCACTGTGGTTATCCTGGTAAGAGCTATAATCATCAATATCACTATCATCATCCAGTCCACTGAAGTGGTAATCAATGTGCTGCTTCTCAGCAACTGCTTTGACATAAGGCTCTAGAGCCTCTAGATGCTTCAGTCCTCTCCTGAAAAAACTGATCTGAAAGTCCAACCAATGATAAGATTGTTGTAATATTGCCACTGCATGTGCATCATCATTAGCTGTAATGCTATGAAGACAAGTTAAGCTACCTGAGCAGCATGATGGCGAGCAGCCTGGGTCAAAATACTTAGAAATTGGCCTTGCTTTAGCGACTTCAAGCGAAATATAAACAATGCTGCCTCCTCTTGGTACTCAAGAAATGAAGTTTGCAGTTGTTCTGTGGAGAATGATTCGGATTTGGAGTGCGTTGATCTCCCTTTGTCTTTATAGGCTGCCCGCATACCTTCATATTCCACTCTGAGGGGAAAAACATTTAGGAGGAAAAGTAAACACTGTAAAATTAATAAGATGACATGCAAGTAGATTTGTACCTTTTCTGATCACATAGGTCTTTCATTTCCTGCATCAATAGGAAAGATAGTAAGTCTGTCTGTCTTTTATTTGGAAATGATGATAAATGCACTATGAACAATAAATTAGCAAAACCACAATATTTGAAGGTGAGAATTCGCAATTGAATGAAGTTGAGAGGAGCATAATCAAGGAGGCAGAACCTCTACAACTTGTAGCTCCTTCAGAAGTGACTCTGATGGGTTTGTGATTGTATTTATAATATTTGTACGCTACAAAAACAAAGGGAAAAACACTTGTTAGAATGCCAGCCAAAATAGAGTCAAAAGCATAAATAATACTTGAAACAGTATGATGGATTTGAAAATTATGTTGTTATACAATTTTACAATGGTGTCAAAGGAATTTACATAGCTATCAACAAACTTCTGCAGTTCAAACTGGGCTTTCCCTAGCATCATCAGCACTCTACCTGCAGGTAAAACTAAATCAATAAAGCAAAGAAGACCAAACACTTTTTTGAAATAAAGAAGCAGCTCTACAAAACAAACATAGAATTTTGTTTTCTATGTTCACTGAAAGCCAGAAGAAAAGTAGCATCAACAAACTATATTTCCAACGAAGAATTTGACAATTCTCCTAGCCACTAACAGGCATTAGCATGGAGACTAGGATGGCAAAGCCAGTAGTGGGGACACAGTGACCCATTTTAGAACTTGAGGAGGTTAGGTGGACAAAGAAATAGTCAGGGGGTGGAAAAACACGACATTTCAGGATGATAAATTGGACACTTTGAGAAATAGCACAGTTGACCCTACAGCACAAAACTTGATTTGCTAAACAGCAGCCCCAAGAATAATTTCTGACCACAAAGTTTTCATATACATGCCTATTGATCCAGAGAATTACTCACCACTTTCATCATCATCGTAATTCAATGCAGCTTTCTCAAGTAAGCAAGTTCCCATTTCCTCCATGGCTTCTGCAAACTCTGCATAAATGGATTACATGTAACTATAAGAATATTGCTCGAACAAAATACCTAGCTTTAGAAATTCGGATAGTGAAGTTTCATTCAAAAAGTTAAAACATCGCACCATATACACTATTTGCCGTTGCAGCTGCAGCTGAAAGCAAGCTATCATAACAGCTCCTCATTTCATCCATTTCCTGCAAAATATCCGTGTTTAAGTTAGAAAAGGTAGATTACAAAATTCTTACATGCATTAAATGGCAGTTGAAGCACAGCCTCATCGGGGCTTTATAATTTTATATTAGAGAAGGGTGGTTGTGGCAAAAAGAATAGGAATAAAAAAACAATCCTGTTTTTTTAACTATCATTCACATGGAAGTGACTGGCTTGTGATTTCATCCCAAATTTCAAACAACACAATGAATTCTAATCCAATTAATTGGTGACTTGGTGTACAACTCTAAACATGAATCAAATCCTCCACCGGTAGTCCTTTCAAACTTTTATAATATATGGCTCCAAAACCTTCAATCTCTTCCTCTAAATCAGCCTAACGCCCGTATCCCTAGCATCTGTCTTCGTTAAGATGCACACAGCATCAGCAGGGCAGGAACTGTAAACATTGTCTATGAGATGGAATATGCTGTGACTGACTGAGGACTCCTGAATTTCAAAAACATGTTTCGACACCAATGTTGAATATAAGAATTCCCAGCAGCCAATGGCAGGTTAAACAAAGCATCTGTTCCTCTCAATAACGACTTTGAATTGCTGACTGCGAGACCAGTTCTAATAGCACCAAGCTTCCAGCCGTGGACTTTGACCAGCAAGAAACAAGGCACGAAAACCCAAATGCTCCTGAACTCTAATGTCCACAATATAACACATAAAAGCAATCGAATCCATGCATTTCGCTGATTAGATACAAATTACCGATAAGCAATTTACTTTTTAGTTCACATAAACGTTTAAAAATTCCCCCCAATGGAAAAGGAAAAGGACAAACTACTACTAACAAATAAACAAGAAAAAAGTATCCATCCCTCCACAGTTCCGTTCAACGGTACTGCGTACCAGAGAGAGGAGCTGAGATCGTTCGATTCCAGACAATCACTGCGACCCAGGAACAACGCCACCACGGTCAACACGGGCCGCGAGAACCCCACGCGAGAGACGCACGCGGCGGGAATCGCGAGCCCGCGACGAGGGCGCGCGATCCGTTTTTGGCGCGCAATCGCACCCCCAACGTGGCGCCACGGCCGAGGGCAAGGATCGGGAGAGAGGGAATCGGGGCGGAGGGCCGAACCTGGGCGGCGTAGACGAGCTCGTCGAGCTTGGCGGGCGGCGGGGCGTGGTCCTTCCGCTCCCTGTGGTGGTGGCCGAAGCCCCGGAACCTGCGCAATGGCGATTTCATCCCGCTCCTCCTCGAAGCCGGACCCCCAGGCCGTAATCGCGGGCTCCGATCAGCAGGCAGCACCAGGTGGGTGCGGAAGAGGAAGGCGAGGATGGCTTTCTTCGTCGCTGCTGCTCTCGGGCTTTGGAATTTTGGGGACCAAAAATGGAGCGAGAATAGTCAGTCGTCGGAGACGGAGAGGGGCAATAGCGGGAGGGGCGGGTCTTTATGGCGTGTCTTTTTTTTTTTTTTTGGAGAGATTCATTTTTGGTCCATGTTTGACCAAACGAAACAAGCGTGACCCTTGGCATAAACTAAGCGAGTTTTGGGACTCCTTCCGTTCCAAATTATATACCTTTTTAACTTTTCTAAACATACATTATATTATATCTAGATGTATAATAATATTTTTGAACTAAACAAGCTAAAACGACCTACAATTTGAACGGAGGGAGTAGTTTCTTCAAAATTCTACTCCCTCCGTTCCAAATTACTATTCGTTTTGATTTTTATAGATACATAGATTTGATATATATATTATGTCTAGATACATAGTAAATAGAAAAACCAAAACGAATATTAATATGGAAAAAGGGAGCAGTAAACTGCCACTGCCATTATCTCCGCTCAAAATAAATTATATTAGAACGGGTGCAGTCTTGACACAGCATTAACCATTTTTGTATCTAAAGACTTTGCTTATGTTTATTGGGAAAAAGATTTAGAAACTAGATATCCACCTCAAACTCTTTAATGTTTGAGAGACATGCCAGCGGTGATTTTGTGCTCGTGCGTTTTTTTTTTTTTTGCAAATTGATCACATGCGACTTTTTTCACATTTCATTCTCAAGTGTAACTTTTAATTTTAGCAAATGGATGGTACTCTCATGAGTCATGACCATTTTGGCAATAGCAAGCGACGGTTTTGAACAATTTTAACTAGGCGGTGGCTTTCATGCAACTAGACAAAATTGTTGTGGCACTGGCACCTACTGAAGCTACTATAACACAGCGAATATAACTTAAAATCAGAGATAGAGCAAAACAATCCTGCCATGACAACCAATTTTTGTAACATAAGCTTAGAAAATACCATCAAATATATGAGCATTTGGAATTATATTAATGCCCTTGACAAGTGGGTCAAAATTTAAAGGGCAACACAACCCAAATTATTGGGGTTTTATTTTAATATCCTTGAAATGGTTATCAATATTTAGTACTTAAGATACTGACTTTTCTAGTATATAATCTCTCTACATTTCCATATACCATAAAAATCTACTTATTACAAATTAATGATTTTTCATTTTTTGTTCCCCAATTAATTTTTTTTATGCAAGTATCCCAGTTTGTCAGTTTCACTATCTAAATCATATTACCAAGTAGTTGTATTATCACAATTGTAGAAAATGCATTATATGCCAAAAGTGATCTTGTATTTGCAATTTGTGCTGGTGCATTTTTGGCAACTTGGTCCCATGCATGCCACCTTTTACACATTTCCCTTTCATGTATATCTTTCAATTTTAGCAAATGGATGGTGCATTTTTAACATTTTTCACTAAGTGGTGGCCTTCATGAAATTATATTGAATGTTCAGTGAAAGATACTTAACACTGGTGACAGTCCTATCATGGTACCAGTATGGTAGTACCCCAAATTATTGAAGTTGTGTTTCTTTTTATCATCCTTGTAATGGTATGTACGTATTAGGACCCTAGTACCTAACATACCAATCTGTCGATACATTTTTAGATGCCATAAAAAAAACTTACAAGTTATGTTTTCTTTTCATTCTCCAAAATCATTTTTTATGTAACTATTATCGTAGTTTGTCAGTTTTGTTATCCAAGTATTACCAAGAGTTAAAAATGATTATGCTGATTTGCTATCTTTACACAAGTTTAACCGATAGGTTTTAGCTAGCAGTCGAATGCATCGCGATAGCTTTTTCTTCACAGGCAACTTCCCCGCGCATACTCAAGCAACTTCACAAGCTTTTTGTGGTGACCAAACCACTCGCCATATAAAATATTTTTCATTGGGAAGTTCGTGTAAGATCAGTGGAAGCCGAGCCGCACGCACTGCTATTCTCCAGCAAGTGTCGTGTTGTGCCCATCGCATCTCGATCAGCAGCATCATCCCAAATCATGATGACAGAGATCAAATCACACCATCAACGCACGTAACTAATCCATTCGAGGGTGCTGCTGCTTTCCCCGGCACCCGGTCCTAACCACGCCGTCGATCGTCGACTCACCTCACGGTGCGTGTGGCGTGGCAGCCACGATCGGGAGGGAGGGAGATGCATGAACTTGCCAGGTGTCAGAAGCTCACGATGGGTCAAGTTAGTGGCTGTCTGGCTGCTGCTGATGCGTCGGTCAACGCATACGTGCATGGGTCAACGCCAGCCAATGCCGTTGTTCATAAAGGAACACAGGAGGAGGAGATAGTGGCGGTCACATTAGTTAGCACCACCACTAGTTGCCTTTGCATGACTGTCTTTTTTTTCTTTAATAAACCATGTCTGTCTTCTCTCGTCTCTTTTTGCCCCTTCTTTTTGAGGGAAAATCGGCTCCTAGACATCATTCGATCTTGGCTTTTACCGCAGGTTAAAAAAAAAAGATGACTTTGCCATTAGGACATTACACAATCGTGGTAATTTGCTGAGGGACACTACACCCATTATAATATTCGGTTTTAATAGAAAGCCATGGGACTTGACATTTTTATCCCTGCGAGATTAGCAGAAACGCATCGCTAGCACCTGAACGGATGGCCTCGCCGGTCACCGCACGGGCGTCACCCTCCCGTCGGACACGCCCCTTCCGCCCGCGTCCTCCTCTCATGTTCGCGGCAGCAGCCCCGCTCCCGCCGCCCGCGGCAGCAGTGCCCGCTCCTAGGGTCCGCGGAACCCATCTGCGACGGTGGCGCCCGCTCCCAGCGTCCGCGGAGCCTGCCCGCGGCGGCACCGCCCGCCAGCGGCTGCGGCACCCGCGGAACCCGTCCACGGCAATGGCGCCCACTCGCGGCTGCGGCGATGGCTTCCGGCGTCCGCGGAGCTCGTCCACGGCAGCGGTTGCGGCGCTTGCTCGAGCCCCAACCGGACGGCGGCGGCGACGACAGGGTGGAGGGGGTCGTAGGACTGGTGGGCATCTCCAGTGGTGTTGTGCTGGGTGTCGTGGCCACGGGCATCGAGCCGTTGACGGGATCTCCGGCGCCGGAGGCGACAGGGAAGACGGCGGTGGAGATGCAATGGTTCCATCCCATGGTTGTCAGGCTGCTGCTCAAGTAGCAGTTGAGGGCAATATAGTCAAGTCTCGTTACTTTCCATTAAAACCGAATATTATAATGGGTACGGTGCAAATTCGACAAAGCCATCTTCTTTTTATGGCTTTCCCTTCATTTGAAGACATCTTTCCTGCGCTGTGGTCGTGAGCTATGTTGTGAGCCCATCTCTCTCTACAGCCCATGCATGAGCCCATGTAGCGCTTCCGTAGCCCATCTACCCATAGCTAGGATAATTAATGCCAACAGTACCGGCCGGCGGCGGGTTGGTGACGCCGTGCGAGGGCGACGAATCGTCCATCGGAGCCTCAGACTCGGGCGGCAGCCACGTGAAGCGAAGCGACGAGCCGCCGCAACTCGCGAGGCAACGGCACCGACCGTCGAGTTGCCGAGGCACAAACAACCGCGCGGAGTCTTCATCTCTCAAGCCGTTGCTTCATCAGGTAAGTAAGGGCATTCGGTCAGTTGAGCATCAATTCGCCTAAAGCAAAAGTTGAGCATCATCCACCCCAATTGGTTCGGATTCAATTTTTTTTCCCAAACAAGTGAGAAAATCTTCGATTTTCTTTGAAGCCTGGTTTCATGCGGTTCCTAATTTTCAGTTGCAACTGATCAAGAAACTGATCAAATAGGTTTTTAACTCAGTATTGTGTCCATAACTATATAGATTTAGGTCCTGTTTGGTTAAACATTAGTCCCTCTTTTTTTTTTGCCTCTTTTAGTCCTTAAACTACCAAACATAGGGACTAAAATGAGGACACTTGTTTAGTCCTCTAGTCCCTTGAAGGTTGACTAAAGTGAACTAAAATCTCAGGAGGACACCCCTGCTCCTCATTTATTATCCATTCCCACCCGTCTTGAACCCTCCCTTCGGGTCACCCTCGCTCGCTCCCTTTCCCGCCACCACCGTCCCCTCTCCTCCCCACGCTGCCGCCACCGCTCCTGCTACTCCCCGTGCCGCCGCACCCGCTCCTCAAAAATCCGCTCCACCCGCACCCGACGAAGAGGAAGACGGGCGGCGGCGGGGCTCCGGCGGCCCCGAGGGTCCCGCCAACGATGTACTCGATGGTTGAGCACTGCGGGAAGAGCTCGGACAGGGCGTTGGACTCGGAGATGGCAACGTAGTGCGGCGGGAAGTGGTTCCGGGAGAAGCAAAGCGGGCAGATCCAGATCTTGGCGGCGAAGTTGACGCGCGCGAAGGGATTGAAGAGGGCGGAGTAGGGCGGCTTGCATAATTAGGCCTCGGGATGGTGCTACATGCTGCATAGTTGGTTTATAATGACTTGTTTCCTTGGAACGAATATACACGGATATTGCACTAATCTGAAATGTTTTCCATATGCCATGCATATCCATTAATACGCACTTAAGGAACAGACGACCTTGTCCGCGAGGATATTGTCTCTACGGAACTTAGTTTTCCAAAAGTTGCTCATTCATTTGTGTATCAAAACCAGATTCTGTTTATATTACAATTTGCTAGTTGTTGCTTTCCTTGCATCTCAGCACGGTAAGTCTGCTGGATTTTTGTCCTTTCATATATTAGGATGGATGAAGTCACGCAAGCTGTTGAGAATCTGAAGAAAGAATGGAACCAAGCGGTTTCACAGCTTGAGGAGAGCATTGCTGCAATCAGATCATGTGAAAAAATAGGGAAAGGGACAGAGGAAGCAAATTCTCTTCCAAGGTTGAATGGTTCTGCACAGGATGCTCTACAATTGCTCAAGTCACTGCAATTTCGTCTTGATCTTCTAGCATAGCAGCTTCCCACTTTTGAAGAAGTGCAGTCTGGCCAAGCAACCTTAGAGTCATGGAATGAACAATACAAGAAATAAGATAGTCTTGGGATCTTTCCTTTTGTTCTCCTTTTTAATTTGCTTTGATTTCTAACAATTTTGATTGTGTTGGCAAGCTTCGTGCTAGCCTGAGGAATGCTAACTTACATTAGAAAAGCTGCTCAAGAGGAGGTGTGTGATTTTGCCTCAATTTCATGATATTAATCTGATTGATGCTGTCTGAGAACTACATACTTCTTAGAGCATCACCAATGCAAGGGAATTATAAGTGAAAGGTTATACCATATAAAGAAATTATATTATGAACCTATTCTTTATATGCAAGTATCTCTTCTCGTAGGTTTTTATGGACTCACGTAAGCTCAGAAGCACCATTGAATAGTTGCTTTAGTTTTTGCAACTTCTTTTGCAAAATTGGCAAGAAAACTACCTGTAGGCACCATGCACCTTTTAGACCATTGTGGGTGCCCTTATAACTTAAGGTTATCATTTTCTAATTGTCTTTTCTCTAGAGGGAGCTTCTTCTCGGGGGTGGAGAAGAGTATACCATCCGCAGGCGTAATCTCTAGTAAGTTGATTTTCATGAGGTCATCTTTCCTTTAAGACAATATATGGGATATTTAAGGAGTTTTCATAATTTAGTCAATTACATGGGTATCCCTTCCATCTGGTTTCATCAAATTTGGGTCACTTGAAATTTTGAGAACCAAATAAGGGCTATTACTTTTGAATTCTAGTTTGTTCTAATTTCAAACTAAGAATTATGGAATAATTTGCTATGTTAATGCATTGCACTAATGAATGAAACGCCCTTCTACATTTGTAGTCCAGGTAACATCCAGTTTTGTTGTATAATGGCTTTATCTTATTGTAATTTATACACGTGATGAGTCGGAGAAAATAAAACTACTTGGTGGTACACATGTAGTGTATTTATGTTATAGGTTTTGCCACATTATTCTTTGTTACTTTACTATAGGATGTTCTTCTGTTATGGTTGAAAAATTATAGCGTGTTCATGTACTTCATGGTGTTTGAATTAAAACATTTTCCTTTTTGCATGCATTTTTAGGATCGTCATAGTAAGATTGCAACATGCAAACTAATTTATTAAATTATGCAGAGGAATCAACCCGTGGTTTGCTCTCCATGATGCAACGGCAAGAAGTTCTTGATAGGTAGGTACCCTCTGGCGTAACTAGTCGTGTAGCTTGCATTCTTGTTTTACAGTCAAGCCATTAAACAGAAAGACATATCTTTATATAATGTGTACACCTACTAGCAGCTCTAGTCCAATTTTGCATAATGAATACCTACAAATTGAAACACATCCATAGCTCCTTTTGTAGAACTGGCAACGAATGCTATAACTGACAGTACTCATTTGTCAGGATCCTTCGAGCCAATGCATTTTTCATATTAAACACAGAACAACTTGCCAGGCTATCTTCATAGAGAAGTAGGAAATACATGATTCATTATAGCTCATCAGGTGAAAACTTTTGTAGAAAAAAATACTTGCAGGAAACATGCTAGCATTTGATATGCATATTATCGCAAGTTCAAAATTGAACAAAAATTGTTGGAATTTATAAGTTACTAGCAAATATGCCCGTGCAATGCTACGGGTGATGAAAATGGCTACGGATAATTCTAAAATATAAGATCATTTAAGTGTCGTAGGATGCCAGTTATGTTATAATAAGATTCTATGGTAATTTACCCTTCAATAATTTGTATAGAAATTTGTATTTCATAGATGTTGTATTGCTACCTTTAAAAGAAAGTTAACAATGTATTAATGGTTCTCTTGGGAATGAGAAACATAGAAAATACTTGCTCGATTTCTTGATAAGAGCTCAGGCATTATCTTATTCTAATTTTTTTATTTTTCATTATTATTTTAGTTGCACTTAATTGATATCTACATGTTGGCTATGAAGCCCATAAAATTTGGACTTAATATACTCTCTTTTATTTAAGCACCCATTGCATCTCTATAGTTTTTCTAATTTTAGCAAGAAAAATCCTAGATAATTTATAACAGCTCTATAGAATTGAGAGTTGAAGTACCGACTACCAATCCTTCGTCGTAAAACTATAAGCGTCCGTTTGTTCTTCCAATTAACATGCCACCACACAAAACTATATACATATCTTATATACTCCCTCCGTCCCAAATTACTATTCGTTTTGATTTTTCTAGGTACATACTTTTTGACATGCACCTAGATATATATTATGTCTAGATACATAGCAAAACTTATGTATTTAGAAAAGCTAAAATGAATAGTAATTTGGGACGGAGGGAGTATATTTGTAAGCATTATTGGTTCCGTATGACCAAGATCGTATTGGTAATCATTAATTCTACAAATTAATGAGAAGAAAGAAGATTCAATCAAGAATACACATCATGGAAGCGGCACATAAAGATTAAAGAATGCATATTCCGGTCGTCATCTGTCAGCAATTTGATATGATTAGGATTTAGGAGAGTGTAAAACGCATAATTGTACGTTGTTGTAGCTTATGGGCATGCAATTTATCGAAGAACAGCACACAAGTCTAGATGATGGAGTATTTGTTAACTGAAAGATGCATCTGCACTTTTGTAGTGCTAGTTGACTCAATTGAAAGGAGGTCATATTTGTGTTCAGATGCATTTGCAAATTAAGCAGATAATTGCCAGATAGGAGTGCTACTTCAAGCCGAGATTTGGCAAGCAAATTACCATGTGATGTTCATAATGCAACAATCCATGCACATTAGTCATCTAGTGATCATGAATCATCAGCACACAGCTCTCAGATCTCTGAAGCTGAATACAGGTGCCTACCCTTCATCACATCATGGTGCGCCTCGACCCATTGCGGGGTCGCAGCCACTTCCCCGTTGGTAGCCTACCCGTGCAACACGTCCACAAGCGCCTCCTCGTTGGGCCTCGCCACGAGCTCTGCTGCATCGCGTCTGAACCTCCCGGCCAGAAAATCCCACCCCCTTCGTCCACACAGCGGCAACCTCCACCAGGGGCAGCAACAGCCAGCAACTCGGGTGACGATTCAGTCTCACGGTCCAACCAAGCGTGCTGCGCGGCACTGCCATGAATGACTTCTCATCCGGCCAATGCGACAGCACCGACATGGCCTGCCAGATGTCCTTTGCTTCCTCCGCCATAATCTCTATTGCATCTAACGTCGTTCTTAGGTTTAGTAGTTGGGTTCAGATTAATCAATATGAAAGCTAGCAGAACCTATGTCAAATATGCCATGGCCAAATGGCTAATTGCTAATTGCATTTGTTTCCCAGGGTCATCCTGACAGCCAGCTTTATCATTTTCTCCTTGAGCTTGATGTGTGCCGATCTACTTTTGGGTGAAATTTCTCTCATAAAGATCACCTGCAGTAGTTTCTATATATCATTGCTGAACTTTTGATTCAAATAGAATATGCTAAAATCTATTTGTTTTTGAATTTCGTAGAGTAGTTTTTACTCTGTCAGAAGTTTCGCCACTGTACCAGAAGTTCCGACCCTATCAGAAGTTCCAACCTATTTAACACCGCTGCGAAGAATTTTCAAGTTTTAAAGATCGAGCCTATTCACCCTCCTCTAGGCATCACATGATCCTTTCAATTAGTATCAGAGCCTAATCTCTTGATTAAGGCTTAATCGCTAAGGGATTAAAGATGTCTCAAGTTGGGGATGGTGCCGCCGTCGCCGAAGAAGCTGCTGCTCAAACCGCTGCTATAGTTGCTGCCAATGCAGATCTTGGAGGAGGTTCCGTGGACCCTCCAGGACAGCTACCAAGGAGCCGTCCACACTCTATTCATGAAGCAAGCTCCGATGACGATTCTAGCTCAAGTGGTGATCTTGAGGGTGAAGACTTGGAAGCAAGGAAAGAAGAAAAGAGAAGATGAAAGCCGAGATAGAGAAGAAGACAGAGAAGTTGATGAAGAAGAGGATCAAGTAAGAAAGGGACAAGCATCCTTTTTACGGGTTACATCAAGTCCCTCATAATTATGAAAATGCATCATCTCAATATCCTCCTTCACAATTTCAATCGGTCCACTTGGGAAAACCTCCTTACTTTGATGGGATGGATTATCCCAAGTGGTCATATGATATGAAAATGCATCTCTACGGATTTCACCCTTATATTTGGAAAGTTGTGGTTGTAGGTGTAACTCCACCTAAGAATGACGGCCGAGCAAGTTCAAGATTACTTCCGCAATGCACAAGCCGTAAGAGTCATCACTGGCTCTCTATGTGCTCAAGAATTCAACAAGGTCCGCTCGGTTAAGGTTCCCAAGGTGATTTGGGACACACTAAAGGAGGCACATGAGGGGACCGAACTAGTCAGAGAGAGCAAGATGGATTTGATTCATAGAGAGCTAGAGCACTTTGTCATGCTTGATGAAGAAAACCGTGAGGCAAATGTTTGATATACTAATGCTCCTTGTGTCAGACATTAGATCTCTTGGAAGCACGGATTGGGATGATCACAAGGTCATAAGAAGATGCTTAGGGCTTTCACACCAAGGAATCCTACTCTTGCCACTATGGTTAGAAGGAATCCAAGCTTCAAAACAAAGACACCCAATCAACTTCTTGGTGAAATCTTACATCAAGAGTTGGTTGAAAGAGATATGGCTAAGTCAATTAGTCTAAAGATGAACAAAAATCTTGCTCTCAACGCTAGCTCAAGCATCATGGTTGAGTCAAGCCCCAAAGCTCTCTAGGTAAAAAAAAGAAAAGTGATAAAAGAAGCACCGATGAAGAAACCACCTTGGTCTTGAGAAATTTCAAGAAGTTTATGAAGAAGAAGAATTTCAAGAAAGGTGGTGATGATAGGAAGAAGACATCACAAAGAAGATGCTATGAGTGCAAGGAAGTGGGTCACTACATTGTCGATTGTTCATACAAGAAAAACAAGGAGAAGGAAGAGAAGAGGTAGGACTACAAGAAGAAGTATCAAGGTCAAGGTCATGTTGGTCAAGAATGGGATTCAAGTGATGAAGAATCCAACAAGAAATGTATGGAAACTCTAGCCATACTCAAGTCTTCTACACAAAAAAAAAACTCTTGAACAACACTTCTGACAATAAGGATGACACTCCTTTTTATCTCATGGCAAGAGGAACCAAGGTAGAAGAAACAACCACCTCCTCTTCTCTCTCTACCTCCATATCTAGTAATATGCAAAATGATTTTGAAAGATGAAGAAGAAAAATATAAAGCTAACATGATAAAATAATTTGGAAGGAAAGGTTATAAAGAAATTAAAAAGCTTATGGAGAAATTGGAGAAAAAGAAAGAGTCACTTGATAGGCAAGAAGATTTGCTCATCCTTGAAAAGGAGAGAAACCTTGCCTTAGAGAAGGCCCTTGCCGAAGAAAAGGTGAAGGTTGCAAATTTGGCTATTGACTTGTCTCTATCTAATGATTCGAATGAGAGGATGTCAAAGGAGCACACTTTGGCAAATGAATCTCTAGCTTCTCTAAAGGCCACTCATAGTGAACTTTAAGAAATCTTCTCATTCTCAATGGTCAAATATAAAAACCTTGAAGTTAACTATAATGCTCTTTGGGAAAGCACCAAAACCAATTCTAAGGCAAATCTTGACTCCAGTGCCTCCACAAGTGAAGGTTGCTCAGGATGTTAGAAAATTGATATAAATGTTTGTGTTGCTAACATTGCTAAGCTAGAAGAGTCAATCCAAGCAAGGGATGTTTAGATCAAAAGATTGAACATGCTAGTGGCACAAGGTTATGAAGGTAATGTCAAACCCGAGCCTAAGATCAAGTATAAGGCTAGGAGGTATCCTAGCCATATGGATGGGCTTGGACACTACAAGGGAAGTAAGGTAAATGACCGAAAGATGGTTAATGGTAAGGAGATCCTCATGTTCAACAAGGGTGCAAACCTTTGTGACTTGATGAACATGACACATGGTGTGACAAAGACCAATACAACTCAAGCCAAGCCAATGCTCATAGCAACTACCAAGGTAAACGTTGTGGAAAAATCCATGACAAAATCAAAGGACAACGTGGTTGCACATGAGCCCTCACGAAACTACACCACCGACTACATGGTTACAATGGACCACAATGGTAAAATAGTGGTCAAGTATGTTGGTGCCTACACGAAAAAGGCTATCTTTAGAAGTGTGTGGGTTCCAAAGATATATCCCTCTAACCAATAAGGACCCAAATCTTTTTGGATATCTAATTTCAAGCTTAACTTGTTTTGTAGGCCTACTCCTCCGGTGGTACCACATGGTTGCTTGATATGGGATGCTCAAATCATATGACTGGGGAGAAAGATATATTTTCATCCCTGGAGCATTATCACACATCTAAAGAAAATATTGTCTATGGAGACCAATAGTAAAGAGGATGTAATCGGAATGGATAACATTGCTATTTCAAATAACAACTCTCTCTCTAATGTTTATTTGGTTGAATCCTTGGGATATAATTTGTTGTCCATCTCACAACTTTGTGAGAAGGGCTACAATTGTGTCTTTACTAATGAGGATGTGACCGTCTTTAAAAGAGAGGATTCCTCTATTGCTTTTATAGGTCGCTTGAATGGCAAGGTCTATCTAGTTGATTTCACAATGGATAAAGTTGAGCCCGAGACTTGTTTAGTGGCAAAAACTAACTTGGGTTGGCTTTGGCATCGTCGACTAGCCCATGTCGGGATGAAGAACTTGGCCAAACTTCAAAAGGGCGATCACATCCTAGGACTAACAAATGTTGTCTTTGAGAAACATAGGATGTGTAGCGCGTGTCAAGCCAGGAAGCAAATTGGTGCTCCAGACCCCACCAAGAACATCATGACTACGTCAAGACCATTGAAACTTCTACACATGGATTTATTTGGATCCATTAATTACGTTAGCATTGGCGGTAATAAATATGATCTTGTTATTGTTAATGATTTTTTCCCATTTCACTTGGGTCTTTTTTTGCATGATTAAAGTGAAGCTCAAAGGATAGTTAAGAAATTTATTAGAAAAACGCAAAATGAATATGAGTTGAAGATCAAGAGGATAAGGAGTGACAATGGCTCGGAGTTTCGAAACACCAATGTTGAAGAATTTCTTGATGAAGAAGGGATCAAGCATGAATTCTCCGCTCCATACACTCCTCAACAAACTGGTATTGTGGAGAGCAAGAACCGAACCTTGATTCAAGCTGCAAGAACTATGCTTGACGAGTACAAGACCTCGGATATTTTTTCGGCGAAAGCAATTAACACGGCTTGCCATGCCATCAACCATCTCTACCTCCACAAATATTTGGGCAAGAAATCCTATGAGATAATCACCGGTAACAAACCCAAGGTTCACTACTTTAGAGTTTTTGGAAGTAAATGTTTATTCTAAACAAGAAACTTAAAAGCTCCAAGTTTGCACCAAAGGTTGATGAAGAATTTTCTACTTGGTTATGGTACTAATGAACATGCCTATCGTGTTTTCAACAAAATCACCGGTTGTGTTGAGATCACGGTAGATGTGACTTTTGATAAATCCAACGGCTCTCAAGTAGAGCAAGTTGATAAAAACCTTGTAGATAATGAGGAGCCACCTTGTCAATCAATCATGAGAATGGGCTTGGGTGAAGTGAGATCACGTGAAGTTGAGGCTCAAATACCGGTTGAAAAGGACAACAATGATCCATCATCATCAACAAGAGTTGAACCACCAAGTTCTCAACAAAGCCAAGATCAAAGTCAAATTCATGGTGACAACCAAGCTCATGGGATTGATCAAGGGGGAGAACAAAGTGGTGAAGCTCAAGAAGATGCTCCACAAGTTGAAAATGATGATGATGGACCAATTCAACGTTAATCACAAGTGCCTCATCCAAGAGTTCATTAAAGCATTCAACAGGATCATATTGTTGACAACATCATTGGAAGTATCCAAAGAGGGGTAACTACTCGTTCACATTTAGTAACCTTTTGTGGATGGTACTCGTTTGTTTCTTTTTTGGAACCTCTCAAGGTAGATGAAACACTTGATGATCCGGATTAGGTGATTGCTATGCAAGAAGAATTAAACAACTTCACAAGAAATGAGCTATGGGAGTTGGTTGAAAGATCCAAAGCAAAATGTGATTAGCACCAAGTTGGTTTTTCGCAACAAACAAGATGGGTTTTCCGCAACAAACAAGATTAACATGGTGTGATCGCAAGAAACAAGGCAAGGTTAGTTGCACAAGGTTTCACTCAAATTGAAGGTTTGGATTTCAGTGAGACCTATGCACCCGTAGCTAGGCTTGAGTCAATTCATATTTTATTAGCCTATGCTACTTACCATGATTTCAAGTTTTATTAAATGGATGTGAAAAGTGCATTCTTGAACGGCCCCCTATCCGAGTTGGTGTATGTGGAATAACTGCTGGGCTTTAAAGATCAAAAATTTCCCAACCATATGTACAAGTTTCCTAAGGCGCTCTGTGGGCTTAAGCAAGCTCCTAGAGCATGGTATGAATGCCTTAAAAATTTTCTTCTCAAGAACGACTTTGTAATCGGCAAAGCTGATTCTACTCTTTTTACTCATAAAGTTGATAAGGATATATTTATTTGCCAAATATATGTTGATGACATTATATTTGGTTCTACTAATCAAAAATTTTGTGAGGAATTTAGTAGGATCATGACCAAAAGGTTTGAAATGTACATGATAGGTGAATTGAAGCTCTTTCTTGGATTTCAAGTCAAGCAAATGAAGGAAGGGAGTTTCATATGTCAAACCAAGTATGTGAAAGATATGCTCAAAAAGTTTGACATAATTGATGCAAAACCTATCAAGACATCCATGGCATTGAATGGGCATCTCAATCTCAATGAAGAAGGAAAGTCGGTTGATCAAAAGGTATATCGCTCCATAATTGGCTCTCTACTTTACGTTTGTGTATCTAGGTCAGATATTATGCTTAGTGTGTGCATGTGTGCAAGATTTCAAGCCAATCCTAAGGAATATCATTTGATGGCTATTAAGAAATTTTTGAGATATTTAGTATGAACTCCTAACCTTGGTTTATGGTATCCCAATGGCTCCACTTTTGATCTACTTGGCTATTCCGATTCGGATTATGCCGGTTGCGAAGTAGACCAAAAAGTACAACGGGGACTTTCCAATTCCTTGGTAGATCCTTGGTGTCTTGGAGCTCTAAGAAGCAAAATTTGGTTGCTTTATCCACCGCCGAAGCCGAATATGTGGCAGCTGGTGCTTGTTATGCCCAACTCTTAAGGATGAAGCAAACGTTGAGTGACTTCGATTTGCGAGTTTAGCAATATTCCACTCTTGTGTGACAATGAGAGTGCCATCAAGCTAGCTAACAATCCGATGCAACACTCTCAAACAAATCACATAAATATTAGATATCAGTTCTTAAGGGATCATGAGGCTAAGGGAGATATTGCTTTACGTCATGTGAGCACCGAAAGGCAACTTGCCGATATCTTCACTAAGCCTCTAGATGAGAAAATGTTTTGTGCTTTGAGGAATGAGCTAAATATCTTAGATTCTCGTAACTTGGCTTGACTTATTGCACATACTTGATTGTTGACTAGATAGGAAAAATGGATTTCTTTGTGTTGAGTTTATTTTAAAACTTAGATTTTGATCTTTGGATTAAAACTTGACTCAAGTGATCATTGTTATGTAATGTTGCTTGTTGGCTGATCACTAAGTGTCAAGTTATCTTATATATCCATAAGCCATATATCTCGAAATCTCAATCTTTATCCATCTCAAAATCAATCTTTTTGGAGCAATTTCAAATCTATCGGAACTTCCGGCACAGCACCGGAACTTGCGATAGCCACCGGAAGTATCAGTAAAGTGCCGACCGAAGGTTCCCAGGAGAATTTTCATTATCATCGGAACTTCCAATGCATAGTCGGAACTTTCGATAACCATCGAAACTTTCAGGTTTTCTCCAACAAAGGGTGCTCAGGAGTTGGATTTATTTGCCATCGAAACTTCCGTCGTTCCGTCGGAACTTCCGATAGACTGTCTATGAGTATATATACCTGTTGGATACCCCTTAAACCCTAGCTCTCACCTCACTTCAAACTGACACCCCCTCCTCTCCTCTTTCAATCTCTCTAGGGAATCTCAAGTTGCAACCGTGGATTTTCGTTGCTAGTGCTATCTTCAGATTCTCCACTCCTCGGAGGTTCCGATCCCCATCGGAAGTTTTTCGATTCGCATGGGAAATCTTCGAGGTAACTCATTCAAAAATTCTGTCACCCGATCTCTCAATGTAGTAGGAGTTAATCGTTTTCCTTTGGGGGATAGACTCTAGATTGTCTTAGAACTCATGCCTATGATCTTGTCAAATTTGGTGGGTACAATCTCTGATTCCATGAATTGTTGGATGAACTTGGGCTCTGTTGGATGTTATGACCCATTGGAAGTTCCGACAAGTACCTGAAGTTTCTGTTTTGATTCATGTGCATCATCTCTTGACTCTATCCTAATCATTTTGTAAATCATGTCAGATGGGTCGTGACAAGAGAGGCAAAATAGGGTGAGGAGACCCCGAAGATTGAATATAACTCACCCACTGAATCGGAAGATCAAATGTCAATTGCTTAAAGAAAGGGAAAGAGGAAGGCCTTTCCCAAGGTTCCCATGCGAGCTAGAGGTAGGGAGAAGCCTATTCCAGCTGGGGGGCCTAGACAAGGTGGTCGACCTTGCATAAAGAATGCATCCGCTCTGGGTGCTCATATGGATGAGAATGAGAGGATCACTTTGGATTTTTTTTTTTGAACAAGTGATCCTTCGCATGTCCAAACCCATTCGAGAAGAGCGGCCAGGATATAATGAAGTTCGGATGGTGGATTATCAAAAGCGCAAGCATGATATACGAGTTCTCCAGTATGATAGGCCATCCCAATATCAAAAGGAATGCTATGGGGATGTTCATTTTTGGTTGCGCTTCCACGCCAATTGGTATGAGTCAGTGATCTTTTGCAAGACTCATCCTACCACTGAGATAAAGTCCATTGATTGGCCATATTTCAATGCAATTAAGGTACCTATCATTGATCAAGTTTGGGAAGCATGCAGTAATAAGAATCTTACCCCTCTTATGCAATTCAATTGTGATTGGAATGAGGAAGTGAAGCGTCCCCACATAAGTAGAGACTAAATGTGATCCAATTTATCAGTCCCAGGAGGCTGATAACACATTTATTCAACAGATAGTTCAGAAACCGTACAGCTCCCGAAGGAGTGGGCGGGCAAGCCACACCCAAAGCAAGACTAAAGCGATAACAACACAAATCCAAGTTGCAGTCCAGTCGGACTCCGGGCTGCAATCGGAGCTAAGCGTCAGCGGAAGCATCCTGCAAAAGGGCCAACACCGCAGGCAGCGTTGGGTGCAGACGCAACCTCCTACTCGAAGTCCTCGGCGACGAAGTCCGGATCCTCCCCTGAAGTAACAACACAAGGGTGAGTACAAAAGTACTCCGCAAGTCCAACCCCATCCACGGAGGGGGATACAACAAGAATATGCATATAAATAATCAAGGTATGAGCTATGGTTTATTTGCAGTAAAGCTGAATTTTTAGACACATGCAGGGTTCCATTTCAAAGAAGTTTTATGAAAAACATTTTAGTAATCAACATATCAAGTGGGGTTGATCCTACACAAAGGATCCGAGTTTTATCGCTACCGGACTCCCCGTCCGCCGTAGCGCACGGCACACCTGCCGGACACTTCCAAAATTCCACACACCCACACACACAGTAAAATACCAGTCATCGCCAAAAGCTAGTTGTGTGACCGAGCCGTAACTCGTCCAATGTCGTGGACACGGCTACCCGGATAGGTTTTAACTCTGCAGAGGTTGTACACTTTTCCCACAAGTAGGGTACCGTATCGCGATCACCTTAGTGTCGGTACGGATCCTAACAAAGCCATTACCCACCTTAGCCAACACTGACTAGTCAACACGGAAGCGCTCAAGGGTTAGCAACCCATCCATGGGGCCGAAACCGGGACCTAAGTCACCAAGAGCTTAGTCCTTTTCCAAGGCCTCCCGTTGCTCACCAGCACACCTGAAGCCTAGCAGTTTAGCTAGTGGGATTTATGCTAAGCCGTTGCCCATACCACGGTCAAGTGGTTGTACGATGATGGAATTAGGCAGGATGACACATCAACTCGGTCCTTAGCCATGACAAGATGGATATCTCCCACTTTGCTCAACCACTAAGGTACGAGCCCAACAACCCGGCGTTCCACACAAGAAACACCCATCCATCTCATCCACCACCTCTCTTTGCACCCGAAAACCCAACTCCTCAGTTAAACATACTCACACATTATTTTCCGAGTAAACAGGTGTAGTCATGTTTGAATTTGGATAATGAGTTCCTAAGCATTCTAGCAGTATTTATCATCTAAACAGAGCAACTCATATTTAGAGATAAATATGGGACAACAAGGAATAGTCATAACAATCAAGGGGTGGCTATCCAACCATGTCTTGCGATAAAACAATATGCATTTTATAAAACAGGCCAATAGGTTGTGTCTGAAAAACTGGGTATTAAATATGCATCAAAGGGTGAGATTGGACTTGCCGTTCTCAAAGCCTTCCGGGAGCTCCTGCTCGCGGTACTGGTCCTCGGGCTCGGGCTCGCGGTCGAACTCCTCCTCGCGCTCCTCCTCGGGTACTCCGCGATCTACGGCACACACAAACGAGCACACAATAAATAAAAAGGAAAAAAAAGATTTTACCCTTGAGCTCCGAACAGGAAACATGAACGGAAAATAGGTAGGCAGGGTATTTTCATGAAATTTTGATATGCCTCGGCGGAAATATATGAGAGGAGGCTGTGGTCGAATTTGGGGTGGATTGGAGGAAATTTGGCGCATGAAATGACGGGTTAAAGGAGTATTAGGGGCTTTAATACGGGGTTTAGGACTGAACCGCGAGAGCAGGGGCCTATCTGTAATTATTTTTGGAATGGTGGGAGGACTTGTTCGCGAATCAGGAAAATTGGTGGATTGGATCGCGAGGAGAGGGATTTACCCCTTCTTCTTCCTGGAGACAACAGAAGGTGGAGAAGAAATGGCCGTCGGCGTTCTGGTGGTGGGAGTGGAGGAAGGCAAGGTGCTCGTGGTGAGGGTGTGGAGGTGCAAGGCTCGGCTTCCCCCCCTTTTATAGGCGGCGCGCGGGCGGGCGAGGGCTGAGGCAATGATGGCGGCCGGACTTTTGGCCGGTGGCGTGCCGGGGTGGTGAAGCTCGTGGACGGCGTGGCGGCGTGGTCGACGAGGCCACAGGGGCGGCGACCGGTGACCGGCGACACGACGCGACGCACCGAGCCAAGCACTAGACGCCAAGGCGTGAGCGGGCGTGGCACGGGCGACGTGACGCGGCGCGGGCGCGGCGCGGGGCGGGGCGGCGGCGGCGGCGCGACGCAAAACGACGGGCGCGGGCGCGGCGCGAGGCCCGACGCGGTGCGCGGCCCAGCACGCGGACGCGCCTCGGCGCGCGTGCCGGCGTTTGGTACCAGGCCAAGCGCAAGTGGGGGGTGGCAGGGGAAGTAAAGAAGAGAGAGAAGAAGGAGGAGAGGAGGAAGAAAGAGAAGGAAAAAGGAGAAGGGAAAGAAAGAGGAAGAAAAAGAAAGAAAGAAGAGAAAGGGAGGAAAGGGAGGGGAAAAGATGGCGAAAATTGCGGGATTCGTCTGCGCGCGGTGATGGACTTGACGGGCACGCGGCGAACATTACGGGGAGCGGAAAATGGAGAGTTGACAAGCCGGGGCCAGGACGGCGGGGCCGACGGAAGGGATAGGATTTGACGGAGCTCGGCGGTCGGAAAAATTTTGGAAAGTATTTTTAACGGGTGATTTAACTGGGTGTATTTTACGGGCGTTACAGGAAGTCATTGCTCAATTTTATGCCAATCTTTATATTGATCAGGTCAATAAAGTAATGCGTTGAAGTCTTCAAGGGAAGCCCCTCTCGGTGACATATGTAGAATTTGCAAGCATTCTTGGTTATGGCGAAGATGATCTCACTAGATATAAGATTCATGAGATGAAAAATGTCATTCAGGATGGTGAGATGTGCTTCATGTATGACATTGCATATGGGACAATTGAGCATGGTATTACCAAGGGTATGCTTCCTTTCTACAAATTGCTCAACCAGCTCTTCCGCTATACCCTTTGTCCTAAAGGTGGTGATGCGGACAACATTTCCAACGTGTTAAAGAACCTACTTGCAAGAATGCATCCCGACAAGGATGAATTTAGTGTCTTTAACTTTATTTGGAAAGAGATTATTATTTGCTCTTACTCACCGAAGAAGAGTTGTCACTATGCTCCTTATATTTTTGCTATGATCAACAAAGTGATATAATTGGAGACCTTGATGGACAAGGGTCATCCAATCTACAAGCTAAAGAAGGGTCATATTGAGCGGCTTTGCAAGATTGGCTCCCATGGTATTCGTCCTCCACCTCCACAAGGACCTTCTCAGGGACCATCTATTGGAGCTTCACCTTCTCTAGGGTCATCATCCTCTCATAGGACATCTAGCTCTAGAGGTCCTCCACCCTCCCGTGCTCCTAAGAAGAAAGGGATCTTCAACTTCTTATCACAAGGTCTCTTTGCTTGCTTCAATGTTGGCCATCACAATGCGGAAGAAAATGTATGCTCACAAGAAGCATGTGGATGGGCAGCTCTTGAAGATAGAAAAGAGGCAAAAGGAGCTCATGGCTAAGAATGATATCCCACACTCTCCCGTCCATGCTCCTATGGAGTTCTCTCCTCCACCGGTATTCTACAACCCTTGGGAGCAAATTAGACAGCCCTCCATGTTCTTTGGGGCTCCCCAAGAAGAAGATGATTATGATTTGGGTGGGCGCGAGGAGTCCAAGAAGGAAGAAGAAGATATCCCCGCTGCTCATACTCCGGAAGATGAGGGTGATGATGATGATATAGGGATGAGGATGATGATGATGAGTGATGGCTATGGAAGGGCCTCCCCTTTTTGGAGCTTGATGCCAAATGGGGAGTGAGCTCACCATGGACCATGATGTGGTGGCTGCTATATATTTTATGAGCTTGAGTTTGTGGGCTTGTGGACATGTAAAACTTTAATTTGGTGTGATGTGTGGTGTTTCAAGTGAGACTTTTAAATTTGTAAGACTTATTTGTGCTTTGCTATGTTAGTGTGGATCTAGAACTTAATGCTTATGATTATGTGATGATCATGGTTTAATGTATTGTTTATTTCCACTTTGTAGATGTGATATATCTTGTCATATGCATCACGTTGATTTTAATATCACTCTTTGCACCCCACAAATGCAAGGATACAGGGAGCTATCTTAAAATGTGCAAATGGTATTTGAGGGCATTTTTTGATTTTATCTTGAAAAATGCACATATTAAGGGGGACATTACCTATATGATTGCATTCAAAATGTTTATATACTTCTCTTGTGAGCCTTAGTTGTGTTGTCATCAATCATAAAAAAGGGGGAGATTGAAAGTGCATTTGGCCCCCTAGGTAGGTTTTGATGTTGGTGACATGCATAACTAAGGAACTAATGAATTTATCGAGAAATTAACAGGTTCAAATGTTAAGAAATGAAAAAGGGCAAGAAAGGATCCCAAATTTGTTTGAAGGGCGGTGTTGAAGCATAAAGGAAGATCTTTTTATACTTTCTATTTTTGAATTTGAGTATAGGAACACCATACTATAAAGGGGGACGCGGATGGATAGCTTAAAGATGTCAAAGTGCTTATTTAAGATGCTAACCACCTATGAGAGACACCACTCACATACTTGCACATTAATTTCTCACAGTTTTTGTGAGTGTCGGAAGTTCTGACACCTGACGAAAGTTCTCAAAAACTTCCGACAGGCCCGACAGGGGGTGCTCAGCGGGTTTAATTGAACAATGTTGGAAGTTCCGACCCTGTGTTGGAAGTTCCGATAATAGGCACCGGAAGTTTCCAGCAACTTCCGGCAAGGGGTTCCCAGCCATTTTATTTGAATTGTGTCGGAAGTTCCGACACAGTGTCGAAAGTTCCAACAAACACTTAACAAACTGCAACAGCTGCAACAGCTAGTTTTTGGGGCTCAGGTATTTATACCCCCCTCAGCCCCCCTTCTTTTGCTGCTGACCAACCATGAGATAAACTCCTCCTCAAGCATTCAATACTCCTCCCCACTTCCTTTTTGAGCTAAATCTTTAAGAGTTTTGAGCTAGAGCTTTGGTGAGAGAAGGATTTGAGGTGTGTGACTCAATCTTTGAGTGAGAGGTCAACCAAGTTCATCTCAAGAGCACTTGAAGCATCTTCGACCTTCGATTCATGTTTGTTACTCTTGAAACTTGCTTCTAGACGGTTCGACATCGCCCGTTTGAGTGCCCTCTCGTTGTGGTGCTCCCGGGAAGTTTGTATTGTCCATCCTCTTGGAGGATTAATAGTAAGTGACTCAATCCTCCTTTGTGGTTGATTGAGAGAGGTAAAGGGTTAGTGAGGACCCGGCTCTTTGTGAGCTCCTCAACGGAGATGTAGCTCCCTTTGTGGGAGTGAACTTCGGTAAACAAATCTTTTATCTTGTGTTCTTATTGTGTTCTTCAATTTCTTGTTGACCTTGAGCTTGATTTGTGCCAATCTACTTTTGGTGAAGTTTCTCTCATAAAGATCACCTGTAGTAGTTTTTATATATCATTGCTGAACTTTTGATTCAAATAGAATCTACTGAAACTTGTTTGTTTTTGAATTTTGTAGAGTAGTTTTTACTCTATCGGAAGTTTCGACCTATTTAACACCATTGCGAAGAATTTTCAGATCGAGACTATTCACCCCCCCTTTAGGCATCACACGATCCTTTCAAAGTAGTTGTGTTTTCTATCTAGGTTTTCCATGCAATACTCAAGAAGTCATAATGAACAAATTGTGCAGGTTTCTTCTGGCTCGAATTGCAAGTTTGTCTAGGAAGTTGCAGCAATGGACACAAGAGAAAAGCATTGTTGCGCCGTGGGGAGATCAATAAGCGTTCTGTTATCACTCCCGATATTGACTACTTGCTGGGTTCTGTTGACAAGATGGAAGAATAACCCATTCATTTCTTTTGGGTAAAAAACCATCATGGCCATATGCCGCATTGCAAGGGACTATTTAATTTTTTTCTTCATAGAACAATCTAGAAACTCGGGGGGGGGGGGGGGTTCTGAGCACAACAATTTTGAGTTGCAAAATAAATATGGCAAACAATAAGGAGTCAGAGACAAGGTCTCAAACAAAGGAGGCAATCACAAATAGGTTAGTGTCTCAAGGGAAAACTAATTATGGATCAAATGTATCTGCCCTGCTTTATTGAAAACCACATGGTCGCAGTTGCGCAGGCATGGTGTGCATGGCTGGTGAGCATGGCACATGCGCTGGCACTGGACACACGGACATGGCCAAGAGGGGACGTTCCTGGCTTGGGGTTGACCGACGAGGGCATCGGTCTTCTAAGGGGGTGAGTATGTAACATCCTGGTCCAAGGCTTAATAGGATTGATAGAATACTCATACCAACAAGTTGCAACTTCTTTTCCGGAAGCTCATCCTCAAAGAACTCCGGGGTTAAGCGTGCTTGGCCCAAAGCAATTTCGGGATAAGTGACCGAACGGGAAGTTCTTCCTGGGTACGCACGAGTGAGGACAAAGTGCGCAGAAAAGACTTGTGTTGGTCTGTGAGGGAATTCTTGATATCCTAGAGAGCTGCCAGGTGTAAGCGGGCCCGGTCCTGGGGGGGCGGGACGCCACATGGTCCGAGTTGGGGACACCTACTAACAAAAGCACTTACTATCTATGAGATATAGAGCTAAAAGGATTTTTAAAATATTATATTTTTATGATTATTGCACACTTTTTGCTAGTGAAGTGGAGATTGATTTATTTGCATTTTGCAATAATGCGTTTAACGTACATTTTTGAGATTTGGAGCTGGATGTTTGATCCCAGTTTTCTTGTGACCAAATGATCTTGTTTTGCAAGTCTTTTCATAACAAAAACTCTTGTTTTTTCAAATTATGATGTAAAACCTACAATAAAACGTATCACCGTGTGATTGCTGCTAGTTGATTTGGTGCTGGCCCAAAAGAAGGCCCAATAGGCTGGGCCTGGCATGCCTAAAATTGCAATCACGGCCGAATCATTGAGTGTGTGTTCTAATCCTAGAGGCGCATCTTGAACCAGTTTTTTGAACTTTTCCTTAAAAAATATGATCTAGTTTTTATTAAAACTTTCTTTTAAAGACATGTTTCGTTTAATCAAGATAATGATTAGTCACAAGAGATCTACAATATTTGGTGCACACATGCACAAATTTTTAGCTTTGTAAATGAAACTAGTTTAAATAATTTTGAGAAAAAATAAAGAAGTACTAGTCCTGTGACTAAATTGACATGCAAATGAAATTTTAAACTCAAAAATCATTCAATCCCTGCAAACATGCACCAAATTCTATTTTGTGCCAATCTATGTGCATATGTGCAGCAAAAATATTGACCTGGACGATAGTAGGTAGTTTTCTCAAAATTTTGGGAACTATATATTACTCATACACATTTTCTTTTGTCCAATTTTTGACAATGGCTTCCTCACTCTTCTCAGTGCTCTTCACGCAAACCATCCATACATGTACTTACTATATCCGTTTTTATTTAAATGACGTCTGGACAAACAAGCTAAGAATTGAAATAAATGTTGACGATGCAGGTCAGCTACAAACCATACATACATGTACTTACTACCTCCGTTTTTTGTTTAAATGATGTCCGAATAAAAACTTTCACCTGTTACGAGTGCAAATTCTGGTCGGGAGCATCAATTATTCGTGAACGGAGGTAGTACAATTTAGGAATTCAAAATCTATCTTTTGAAAGAATTTAATAGGAGGCATTATTTTATCCTTTAATTAATATACAACATGCGCCAAACATGAACCTGCCCGGTTACACCTTCCCAATGATTAATTCTGGGCCAATGGATTAAGCCTCGTGGATCAAAAATTGAAGCTGAAATTCAGCTGGCGTCGATGCAACAGCAGGCAGACCAGCATACTACAGGCCGAGTCTGAGAACACAGGACAGGAAAACGAGCAATCAAGAACCCTAGCCTAGCTTCACAACGCGGCAGGCCCAGGACAGAACAGAATTACCGAAGTGCCCCTCGCCATTTAACCATCTCATCCCCTCACCTCCCCGACGGCGACTCCCCTCGAGCTCGCCCTCCTCCCCCCGCCTCGCTACCGTCGCCCGCTCTTCCCCGGCCAGCGATCATTCAACTGGTAAGCCCCCGATTCCGTTGCGCCCCGCGGTTCCCTTACCCAGTTGCCCGCGGGCCGGCCGGTCGGCCGCCCGCGCGGCGCTGGGGTTTGCTGCTGAATCGGCGAGTCGGAGGAGCCAGGACAGGATGGGAGGCGGCCGGCTGCCTTGCGTGGTGTACTGATGCGACTGTCACGGCGCTGGCTCGCGGTTTGTTCCTGGTTTAGGTTTTTTTGGGTCTGTAGAGGTGATTGCTTTTGGCTGGGAGGCCCGGATTGCAGTCCGGGCGTTGGGCGCACGGGGTGTGGGTATCACAAAATCGTTCCTTGACTCGAGGAGAGCTCCATTTCGGTGCCGTCAAGCGGCCTGATTGGCGAAATTCGAGTGGACTGGACTTTTGAGGTCAATAGTGAAGATTATTTCTCTGGTAGGAGTATAGGATTGCAAATAATTTTATTGTTTCAAATGATCGAGAGCTGCTGAGCAGGCAGATTGGTAGATGATTGATTTTAGCGTGCCATATTTTTTACGTTGTCCTTTAATCTTTCTGACATTTGCTTGCCACTATTTTGTGGACACACTTGTTGCGCTCTGTTTCACCCTATGCTTTTGTGTTTCTCTGGCATGCAACTGCTTTGTAGTCCAAACAAATACAACTCCACGCATGATGGCTGCCAGCTTATATGCATATTGTTTGTTCCGATCAACATGAGAATATGAGATTGGATTGAATTGAGATTTTGGAATTGGTACTGCATGAGAGCTCCCAGGAATACTGTGTGCAGGAAGGTGAATGTCTAGCTAATTTTGACTTTTAAAATCAGGATGCTTTTGTTTTTATGTTTCAATGGCGTTCTATTGCTTCATATTAGAGCCACTGATTAGGGAAAGTAGCTTTCCATGCGATACACGCATGTAAATGCCACTAATCTTTGATGGTGTTTTCATGATCAGTTGGGTCCCCTGTCATTGGGTCGTTTGATTTTCGTGCAATGTCGCAAATCACTAGCAGAAGGCTGGTAGTGAGGTAGGATTGGAAGAGGGAAGGGATGAGGAAGCTTAGTCTAGATAGAATTTTGGAAGGGAGTGTAGATTAGGCTCACCCATTTATAGTGGTGCCAAGCAGGGCCAGGCCAACGCCGCCGCTGCCGCATCGCCGTCTTCTCTCCACGCCCCTTTCCATCAGGTAATTCTCTCCGGCGGCATGGGGCACCCAGATGCCTGTTCTTCCTTGGATCAATCCTTCTTTTAAGTCAGTCTTGTGTCTTTGTTTTGGTGGTTATGTCACCGGACTGATTGCTTGCTGCTGGAATGCTTTACTCCCTCCTGTCCCATCATCATCACGTGGATACTGAAACTGCGGGGTAACTGATAATAAGTTCATAAGCAAATGGTTTTTGAGGTCACCTGTGCTCATGAATTAGAAAAGAGATCAATCCAGATGGGGAAGGGAGGTAGCAGGGTTCTTGATCGTGCCCCAGACTTTTCAGCACTAATCGCCCCTTTGGGCTCTGGCGCCACTAGAATCGGGAGTATTTGCTTCGTCCTCTTCCTCTAACGCCCTTTTCTTTTGAAGTTTTGATCAAGGGAAGCAAGTTTTCTGCTGCTAACAATTGTCTGTTTATCTTGGTCAATGGATTGGGAGCATGGGCATTGATGTTTTTCACTGTGTTGTGGTTTAGAATACTTCAATCGAAGTTGAGAAGCAATTTCGAGTTTCTACTTGCTGTGCAAATTGTAGTCAACTTCAATGTTGAAAAGTTGTAAGCGTAACACATCAGCTCACAGCTTCACTCTTGTAGGTTTTCTGATTTTATTATGGACGACAAGAGTAAAGTCAAGAAGGAAATGGGTGCTCCTCGAAAGGTTAGTATCTCTTTTCCTTGGCTGTTCACAATGCCAGCTTCTTCCGTTTATTGCTTACCATTGTTGTTTCTTGATGTAAGGGAGGACTAAAATTTGCACCCAAAGTACCTGTGAAGAAAGCTGCCAAAATTGTTCCGAAAAAGTAGGTGATTGGTCCGTGTTACTTTTCTAAAACTTGGATAGCTTCCATTTAAAATTTGCTAGATTAGCAATTTCAGTGATGTGTAATTTGATTTACTCTAACTTGACAGGGAACCAGTTGAGGATAGCAAGGATGAAACCGTCGATAAGGAATTGCTGATGAAACTTAAGGCATCACAGGTACTAATCATTATATTTGGTCCTTCATTTGTTGTATCTGCAATCTTTTCACTTGATGCTTGGTTGATGTATACAATAATTTGTTTCATTTTGCAGATTACAGATCCCTTTGCTAGAAGAGTTAAAACTGAGGATAAGCGTAAGAGTGCTTATTTATGTTCATTCCATGCTTTATAGTCTAAACCTCATCACCACCTAGTAAATTTGTTACTCCTACCTCTAAAAGAAGTGTTATCCCTGCAAGCTGATGTGCTCGCAGCTACTCCTGTGAATGGTTATTGATGTATGTTGCATCACGTTGGATTGTCTTAAATTTTGCATTGTGTTGTGCATGCACCGAACTCTTTCTTTCCAAGTCTTGAATTAGTGTACTAAAATTTAGTGCATGTAGTACAAGGTAACCAAGGATTTGTTACAGAGAAGGTTTATTCAGAAAAAAAATCATTAGTTTCTTTCTAAATTGATAGATCCAATTGTTATAATTATCAAACTAGTATCTCATTGGTGTTTATAAATATACAATTTTTATAATATTGGTGGGGATTATTTATTTTATTTCTGATGCACATCTAGCTAACGATGTATTGCTCTGTTTGCATAGCAAAAAGCCGGACACAAGTTGCATTTGGACAAGGAAATTCTTCTTATGCAAGATCATTTTCTATGCCAAAACGTTCTAAAGGTATTGGTGGAAGATATTTATCTTCATTGCTTATGACTCTAAACCGTTCACTAAGTGTCATAATTCTGAAAAATTGGATTAGTCTGCTGGCTGGGTTGCAAATTTTGCTTTTCTCTTTTAAAAGAACATAGAATATATGTAATGCTTGTTTGCACATACAGATTGCTGTATTTGGACCTTAATAACTATCTTTGTTTCCATTTCATATGCAGATGAAGAGAAGTTAACAAAAGAATATGCAGAGCCATGGGTGAGTAAAGATCAGATTACTAATTCAGATCGCTTCCTACTCAGACCTTATCCATTGATTTCCTTTTTTATTACAGGACTATAACCATACTGATTATCCTGTTACTCTCCCATTGAGGAGGCCCTACTCTGGAAATCCTGGTATGCTGTTGTCTTTGTAGTGAAATTGCAAGAATTTTTCTTCAACCGACCTTTACACCCTTCCTACATCCCTAATGCAGAAATTCTTGATGAGAAAGAATTTGGAGAATCTTCTGCCAGCAGAGCTCAAGATGCTAAATTAACCGCAGCGGAAGAGCTTGGATTAATCGTATGTCGCAGATTCCAACACCGTTTTTTTTTCTGATTATATGTATTAATTATTAAAGCAAAATCACTTTGTAAGCTCAATTGTGTACACTAAGAATCAACATTGAACTGCTTAAAACTAATATAGTTGTACAGACCGTGGCCATTGCTGCTCTTACACATGTCCCGTGTTGACAGGATCGATCGGATGAATCACAATTGCTCTTCATCCAGTTGCCGTCTTCTCTTCCTTTACCATTGCAGCCACAATCAGTTGCTGAGCCTAATAAAGGCTCTGAGGAGAGACGTCAGGGCATGAAGCCATCATCGCACTGTGGCTCGAAACTCAAGGATCTGCCTGGGGGTTATATGGGGAAGATACTTGTATATAAGAGTGGTAAAGTGAAGATGAAGGTCGGAGACACGCTATTTGATGTGAGTTTCAAAACTGGAAGTAGTTCTGTTTTCTATCTAGGTTTTCCATGCAGTACTCAAGAAGTCACAATGAACAAATTGTGCAGGTTTCTTCTGGCTCGAATTGCAAGTTTGTCCAGGAAGTTGCAGCAATGGACACCAGAGAAAAGCATTGTTGCGCGGTGGGGGAGATTAACAAACGTGCTGTTATCACCCCCGATATTGACTACCTGCTGGGTTCTATTGACAAGATGGAAGAATAGCCCATTCATTTCTTTTAGGTAAAACAACCATCATGGCCATATGCCACATTGCAAGGGACTATTTAGTTTTGTTTCTTCAGAGAACAATCTGGAGTTTACTCTTCCAGAAACTTGGGGGGGGGGGGGGGGGGGGGGGGTCCCTCAGCACAACAATTTTGATCGAGATAATGATTAGTCACAAGAGATCTACAGCATTTGGTGCACACATGCACAAAATGGAAATGAAAATTTAAGCTCAAAATTCATTCAATCCCTGCAAACGTGCACCAAAAACTATTTTGTGCCAGTCTATGTGTTTCTGTGCATATGTGCAGCAAAAATATTGATCTGGATGATAGTAAGTAGTTTTCTCAAAATTTTGGGAACTATATATTACTCATACACATTCTCTTTTGTCCAATTTTTGACAATGGCTTCCTCACTTTTGTCGGTGCTCTTCACGCAAACCATACATACATGTACTTACTACATCCGTTTTTATTTAAATGACGTCTGGACAAACAAGCTAAGAATTGAAATAAATGTTGACGATGCAGGTCAGCTATACCTTTGTTTTTTGTTTAAATGACGTCCAAACAAAAACTTTCACCTGTTACGAGTGCAAATTCTGGTCGGGAGCATCAATTATTCGTGAACGGAGGTAGTACAATTTAGGAATTCAAAGTCTATCTTTAGAAAGAATTTAAAAGGAGGTATTATTTTATCCTTTAATTAATATTCAACATGTGCCAAACATGAACCTGCTGGTTACACCTTCCCAATGATTAATTCTGGGCCAATGGATTAAGCCTCGTGGATCAAAAATTGAACCCTAGCCTAGCTTCACAACACGGCAGCCCAGGACAGAACAGAATTACCGAAGTGCCCCTCGCCATTTAACCATCTCATCCCCTCACCTCCCCGACGGCGACTCCCCTCGAGCTCGCCCTCCTCCCCCCGCCTCGCTACCGTCGCCCGCTCTTCCCCGGCCAGCGATCCCGATTCAACTGGTAAGCCCCCGATTCCGTTGCGCCCCGCGGTTCCCTTACCCAGTTGCCCGCGGGCCGGCCGGTCGGCCGCCCGCGCGGCGCTGGGGTTTGCTGCTGAATCGGCGAGTCGGAGGAGCCAGGGACAGGATGGGAGGCGGCCGGCTGCCTTGCGTGGTGTACTGATGCGACTGTCACGGCGCTGGCTCGCGGTTTGTTCCTGGTTTAGGTTTTTTGGGTCTGTAGAGGTGATTGCTTTTGGCTGGGAGGCCCGGATTGCAGCCCGGGCGTTGGGCGCACGGGGTGTGGGTAGCACAAAATCGTTCCTTGACTCGAGGAGAGCTCCATTTCGGTGCCGTCAAGCGGCCTGATTGGCGAAATTCGAGTGGAGTGGACTTTTGAGGTCAATAGTGAAGATTATTTCTCTGAGAGGAGTATAGGGTTGCAAATAATTTTATTGTTTCCAATGATCGAGAGCTGCTGAGCAGGCAGATTGGTAGATGCTTGATTTTAGTGTGCCTTATTTTTTTACGTTGTCCTTTAGTCTTTCTGACATTTGCTTGTCACTATTTTGTGGACACACTTGTTGCGCTCTGTTTCACCCTATGTTTTTGTGTTTCTCTGGCATGCAACTGCTGTGTGTCCAAACAAATACCACTCCACGCATGATGGCTGCCAGCTTATATGCATATTGTTTGTTCCGATCAACATGAGAATATGAGATTGGATTGAATTGAGATTTTGGAATTGGTACTGCATGAGAGCTCCCAGGAATACTGTGTGCAGGAAGGTGAATGTCTAGCTAATTTTGACTTTTAAAATCAGGATGCTTTTGTTTTTATGTTTCAATGGGGTTCTATTGCTTCATATTAGAGCCACTGATTAGGGAAAGTAGCTTTCCATGCCAATACACGCATGTAAATGCCACTAATCTTTGACGGTGGTTTCATGGTCAGTTGGGTCCCCTTAAGGAACAGACAACCTCGTCCACGAGGATATTTTCTCTATGGAACTTAGTTTCCAGAAGTTGCTCATCCATTCGTGTATCAAAACCAGATTCTGTTTATATTACAATTTGCCAGTTGTTGTTTTCTTTGCATCTCAGCATGGTAAGTCTGCTGGATTTTTGTCCTTTCAGATATTAGGATGGACGAAGTCACGCAAGCTGTTGAGAATCTGAAGAAAGAATGGAACCAAGCGGTTTCTCAGCTTGAGGAGAGCATTGCTGCAATCAGATCATGTGGAAAAACAGGGAAAGGGACAGAGGAAGCAAATTCTCTTCCAAGGTTGAATGGTTCTGCACAGGATGCTCTGCAATTGCTCAAGTCACTGCAGTTTCGTCTTGATCTTCTAGCACAGCAGCTTCCCACTTTTGAAGAAGTGCAGTCTGGCCAAGCAACCTTAGAGTCATGGGATGAACAATACAAGAAGTAAGATAGTCTTGGAATCTTTCCTTTTGTTCTCCTTTTTAACCTGCTTCGATTTCTAACAATTTTGATTGTGTTGGCAGGCTGCGTGCTAGCCTGAGGAATGCTAACTTACAAGCGAAAGAGAACATTAGAAAAGCTGCTCAAGAGGAGGTGTGTGATTTTGCCTCAATTTCATGATATTAATCTGATTGATTTGCTGTCTGAGAACTAATACTTCTTAGAGCATCACCAATGCAAGGGAATTACAAGTGAAAGGTTATGCCGCATAATAAAGAAATTATTTTATGAACCTATTCTTTATATGCAAGTATCTCTTCTCGTAGGTGTTTATGGACTCACTTAAGTTCAGAAGCACCATTTAATAGTTGCTTTAGTTTTTGCAACTTCTTTTGCAAAATTGGCAAGAAAACTACCTGTAGGCACCATGCACCTTTTTAGAGCATTGTAGGTGCCCTTATAACTTAAGGCTATCAGTTTCTAATTGTCTTTTCTCTAGAGAGAGCTTCTTCTCGGGGGTGGAGAAGAGTCTACCATCCGCAGGCGTAATCTCCAGTAAGTTGATTTTCATGAGGTCATCTTTCCTTTAAGCCAATATATGGGATATTTAAGGAGTTTTCATAATTTAGTCAGTTACATGGGCATCCCTTCCATCTGGTTTCATCAAATCTGGGTCACTTGAAATTTTAAGGACCAGATAAGGGCTATGACTTTTGAATTCTAGTTTGTTCTTATTTCAAACTAAGAATTATGGAATAATTTGCTGTGTTAATGCATTGCACTAATGAATGAAACGCCCTTCTACATTTGTAGTCCAAGTAACATCCAGTTTTGTCGTATAATGTGATTTGTGACCTGTTGAATGGTGCAGGACAAAGACTGGGATGACATCTTCTGCTGAAAGTATCACTGAGAGCCTCCGACGGTCTCGCCAGATGATGGTTCAGGTTAGCATGTCCACGTTTTCAATTGATAGCTATTATGCTGATGGCTTATTGCTCGTTAATTTGAAGCCAATTAATATAAATGTTTACAGGAAGTGGAAAGAAGTGCAAGTACCTTGGCAACATTTGGTATGCATTCTTATTTAAGCCTTTAGTCTGTTTAGAATATCTTATTTCACAATTGTTATCATTCCAGAATGATTGAGTTTTGTTGGTTGGTTTCCTGAATCTCCTGTACAATGGCTTGATCTTATTGTAATTTATTCATGTGATGGGTTGGAGAAAATAAAACTGCTTGGTGGTACACATGTAGTGTATTTATGTTTTAGGTTTTGTCACGTTATTCTTTGTAACTTTACTATGGGATGTTCTTCTGTTATGGTTGAAAAATTATAGTGCGTTCATGTACTTCATGGTGTATGAATTAAAACATTTTCCTTTTTGCCTGCATTTTTAGGATCGTCATAGTAAGATTGCAACATGCAAACTAATTTATTAAATTATGCAGATGAATCAACAAGTGTTCTTCGGAAGGCTGAAGGTGAATATCAAGGACACCGCTCTTTGCTGTCGCGGACCCGTGGTTTGCTCTCCACGATGCAACGGCAAGATGTTCTTGATAGGTAGGTACCCTCTGGCGTAACTGGTCGTATAGCCTGCATTCTTGTTTTACAGTCAAGCCATTTAACAGAAAGACATATCTTTATATAATGTGTACACCTACTAGCAGCTCTAGTCACGTTTTGCACAATGAATATCTACAAATTGAAACACATCCATGGCTCCTTTTGTAGAACTGGCAACGAATGCTATAACTGACAGTACTCAACTATCATTTGTCAGGATCCTTCGAGCCAGTGCATTTTTCATATTAAACACAGAACAACTTGCCAGGCTATCTTCATAGAGAAGTAGGAAATACATGATTCATTATAGCTCATCAGGCGAAAAAAAAGAGAAGAAAAAAATATTTGCAGGAAACATGCTAGCATTTGATTTGCATATTATCACAAGTTTGAAACTGAACAAAAGTTGTGTGAATTTATAAGTTATTCAAAAGCCTTTATAAAAAAAAAGTAGTATGAGTAACACCAAAGGGCACCATAATCATCAGATTGTCATCTAATAAATATTGCTACCTTCCTCTATGAGCTCTGGGGTCTTGTTGAGATGATTCCTTAGTCAATGGTGCAGTCCTGCCAGTTAAAGGTTCAAAGGCACATAACTTGTGGACTGCTTCAGTAGGCCACAGGTTATATTCTTATGCAACAGGAAGTACCACGAATGGATCAAACAACTCCTATCCTCAAAGTCCTATTACTTGTACGTTGCATCTCCAAGACTCTGTACTATGAAGCAAGGATGCATATTATCCTTGTTTGAAGGTGGATTAGTGCAGTAACATTCCTGACATACTATTTTGTTCCTAATTCCCAGAGGTTCAGCTGTCAGCCCAAAATGCTTAGGAAGAAATTGTTTTGAAGTATAAGTCTGGTGCTTCTGTGCTATGCAATCAGTTCTTTTTATCCGCTAGACAATGTCCTTCCTGTCTGGTAACAATTCCGTGTTTCTGTGTCAAATGTGCCATGGCCAAATGGCTAATTGCTAATTGCATCTGTTTCCCAGGGTCATCCTAACAGCCGGCTTTATCATTTTCTCCTTGGCGGTTCTCTACGTCGTCTCAAGACGCATTGGTCTGCTGACTCTGCAAAGGAAACTGGCTGATGCCATCAGATCAGGTTCGCTGTCAGCCGAGGACATCGTAGCGAAAGCCCAGCAGCATGGACCTGCCGCAGCTGATGCTGCAGGCCCCGCTCCTCCCATTTACGATGAACTGTGACTCGCATCTGCCCATGAGTTTTTTTTTTTTTTGAGAGGGCATTTGCCCGTGGTTTCTTATACATGTGTACCCAGATTCCCAGAAGCAATTGTAAGGCAATAGTTTCACGAATAAGCTATTGTTGAGATATATATCTACAGTGCAGTGATCTGTGATCAACTGATCATCAAATCATGCACCGACCTGTTCGATTAAAAGTCCATGATCTCGGCTCAGCCCACGAGCCCTGGGCTCAAAAGGCCTGTCTTTTTTTTTTTTTTGATAAGGGGCTCAAAAGGCCTTGGCATGCGCCCAATACACTAGTTGTCAGGCACCTAGCAGGAGCCGAGCGGCATCCCCCGGCCGGCCTCGTCCTTGGAGCGCGGCCAGGCGTTCCAGGTGAGGCGGACGGCGTCGGGGCTGTCCGGGTCGGCAGCCGCCGCGGGCGGCGCCACGGAAGGGTTGGCAGCCGACATCGGGGTGCGGCGAGCGGCGGTGCGGGCTGATCGAGCGGCGGTGCGGGCAGATCGGGCGAGGAGGTGGTGGTGATGGTGGGATGCGCTTGCGCTCTGCGCGTCTGTGCGGTGGCTTGGCTCGGTTTCGTCGTTCGCTGTTCGCTCCTCGATCTTTTTGGTTTTGTGCTTTGATTAGGGGTATTTTCATCTTTCTTCATCTTCATTAATGGACTTCCCTGAATACAAACAGGGTAGTCCAGGAACTAAATGAACCAAACAGAGGCTAACACACACGCACCACGAGAGATGGACTACAGCATGCCAGGCTCGAAGAACTCGTACTCGCCACAAGGCAAGATTGTGCTCCTCCTATACGATCACTCCATGCATGAATGTTCTTGCAAACTGTTCTAGTTAGTAGTACTGTACTAGGCTTCTTGCAAGGATCCCTTCAATCCGCAGGTTCTTCTCTGTAAGATCGGGCAATAGTTGCGATGGCTCAATCAGCTCGTTCCATGCACCATGCACGCCATTGCCCCGGTCCTTTCCCTGCTTCAGCAGCTACTGCCTGTTCCGACGATGGGCACTTGATTTCCTCAGCTCGTTTCGTGTCATGTTACTGAATATAGAATAAACACTAGTGGCATTGAACCATACCGAAAGGATGGAGATGTCCAAGAATTAGCTAGTCATCCAAAATATTTTGAACGAATAAAGTCTACACGTTTGGTCAAATTCATCTATGTGCCTAAGGTTCTAAGGTTCATTGTATAGCTATCTAACGGACAAAGAGTTTTGCAACCTGGTTCCTAACATGACAATTCTAGAAAGGTAAATGCGGAAAGTAATTACAAGAATTTAAATGATGATTTGTAAATGGCATAATATAAAGAGAGGTGGGAGGCTCAATTTTCCCTGATCACCTTGGCACTCTTCGCAGTCCTCATTAAGCTAGTCTCAGTGGAAGTTTCATGAAGAGTTTTACAGACATTAAATTCCATGCCACGTCAGCAATTTTGCTGACTTAGCAAGATCTTTGTAAGCAGAGAGAAGGGAGAGTTTCATCATATGTGAGAGGTTTTTCATCCCCATGACACTCAACAGGCATGATTACCTAGTTCCTAATCTTAGTAACAGTGCAATGAAACTGTGCACTGGGACTGACCTTAGAGCACCCCATCCAAGGGTAGCCCTCTTGGCACGTGCAATGACTAAGTGCTCCCTAGTGCAGAGCGTCAATGGTGTCCATAGCGGTGGGGGTAGCGAAGCAGGGTAGCATCGTTGGCCTCATTAGGCGAAGGAATGTCATTTCAGTGGGTGCTAGAGCGACAATATCGCTGTGCTAGCTCTATAAACTCAGGTTAGTGTGCTGATAGGCTATAATGAATCCGGTGGCTCCTAATCACCACTAGAGGCGAGGAAGAAGGCGGGGGTGAGGTAAAGGCATGGTTGAGATTGACTCTTAGAGTTCTTTAAAAAACAATGAGATAATGAGCCCACGGGGGTGCCTCACACGCTTATTGGAGGCAATGGTGGCAAGCAATGAGCAGAAGGATGTTAGGTGGCAGCGCTGTGTCGAAGCGGAGATGAGTCACAAGCAGTGTTTTAAATAGCGAGCTAAGGCATTTAACGTTCGACCTCCAAAAACAGCTAATAGCTGGCTAGATGAAGCTCTAGCGGCAAATAGCGGCTAAATTGTACATAGGAGCAAATAGCGGTACCCTCCTCAATCAACTATAGCGGAAGATAGCGGAGGCTATAGCCGGCTCTTTAAAATATTGGTCACAAGACAAATAAGAGGGGCTAGGGTTACACGGGAAGTAATGAGAGCCATTAGATCACCTTGATAGACGACTCCAAATTAGGTTGGAACTAAAGATGATGAGGTGAGAGATCGACCCTAACTTTTTCTCAATAGCAGAATAAGTTTATATTTGGTCCATGGACTCTTTAGACTATCCAATTTTAACCCTTAACTTCATAAGTTTATTTACGTTTATTCTAGGTGCCCCAATTTTCAATTCTGTCTAGTTTTGTCTCTAAGCCCAATCAAAGCGGTTTAGGGCTTAGTGGCAGCAATTTTTCTAATTTTAGTATGGAAGATTATTTAAATAGGGGAAAATACTCAACCACTTCTAAAAGTTCCAGAAAACCTAGAGGTTGGGACACATGAAATCGACCAAAATAACTAGGGCTCATGAACGAAGTTCTACAAGCTTAAAAGATTCAGTACATCTAAAAAATAAAGAGGGTTATAATTAAAATTTCAAATAAAAATGTATACTCCTTGTCATCTGATTGTTCATTTCTCAAAGTTCCTGAATCCAGTGCGGTGCAGCAAGTGGTGGTCTTTTTATCCCGTGAAGGGCATACATCTGATTGTTGCCAAAATGTGAGTTTCGGCGTATGGATGAATAGGCACAAGCGGTGCCGACATAGCAAGAATGGCGCCGCATGGAGTCATGGTCGTTGATCCAAACACCAGCACCGAGAACCCACCCTGGCTTTCTCGTCTTCTTCCTGCATCCATCTGCCACAATAAAGACACGTACACACAGCGGCCTTAGGAAAATATTAACACGCACACACCCAAGAAGAGATGGACTACAGCATGCCAGGCTCGAAGGACTCGTACTCGCCACAAGGCAAGATTGTGCTCCTCCTATACGATCACTCCATGCATGAATGTTCTTGCAAACTGTTCTAGTTAGTAGTACTGTACTAGGCTTCTTGCAAGGATCCCTTCAATCCGCAGGTTCTTCTCTGTAAAGTCGGGCAATAGTTGCGATGGATCAATCAGCTCGTTCCATGCACCATGCACGCCATTCCCCCGGTCCTTCCCCTGCTTCAGCAGCTACTGCCTGTTCCGACGATGGGCACTTGATTTCCTCAGCTCGTTTCGTGTCATGTCACTGAATTCCTTCTCTGAAGATTAGCCGCCCAGCCTTGAGCCACCAGAAAGAACCTCTGTTGTTCGTTCCACAAAGGCCAAGGTGATCATTTGTTAATTCCTTTTCAGTGCACAACTTGTACCCGCACGCGCAGCCAGGACTGTATCCTCCTCCGCAGGCGCCGGCGGCGAACCCGCAGGGGGGCTACCAGTACCAGTACCAGGACTGCTCCGGCGGAGCGGAGCAGCCTCCTTACAGCTACGGCCGCACCTGGCCGGGGCAGCCGGCTCCGTCCGACGCGGGGCCTTTCTACTACCAGGACGACGCCGACTGCATCACCTTCCTCGGAGGATGGTATGTTCGTTTCTGCTACGCTAAAGTTTTTTCCTTAGATGATGGATGTCTTTTGTTGCAGTAAAGCATTCACAACTGTAAAACTGAGCATTCGTTCTGAGGCTCAGTACCGGTTGCATTTTGGCCCGGTACTAATGTGAGTATTAGATCTTGTTTGGATACTGTGGCTAAACTTTAGCCCCTGTCACATCAGATGTTTGGATACTAATTAGACCTATTAATCATAGGCTAATTACAAAACTAATTGCACAGATGAAGGCTAATTCGTGAGATGAATCTATTAAGCCTAATTAGTTCATGATTTGACAATATGGTGCTACAGTAACCATTTGCTAATGATGGATTAATTAGGCTTAATAGATTCGTCTCGCGAATTAGCCCAAGGCTTCTGCAATTAGTTTTATAATTAGCTCGCGTTTAGTCCTTCTAATTAGCATCCGAACATTTAATGTGACAAGGGCTAAACTTTAGCCCAATGATCCAAACACGTCCTTAGTACCGGGTCTAACGGATAGTCCCCGAGATAGCCCGCGTGACCCCCTTTAGTATCGGATGGGGGCTCCACCCGGTACTAATGTGCCTGAGACTCTTCAGTACCGGGTGGAGGCTCCACCCGGTACTCAAGTGCTCTCATCCGCCACCCCACCCCACCCCACCCCAGCCCCCACCCCCCACTGCCCACTCCTTTCTTATCTACTGAATGTCGATTAAGGCTG